>NC_056741.1:1219676591-1219766591 GCF_019279795.1 Protopterus annectens | reverse complement strand
GTGCACTTTCCTAACACTGCTGCCACTAAATAAGAGTAGTGAACTTTAACCTTGGTGATGTCAGTGTAAGAAAAACACCTTTTGTGTCCATAAACTTAACTGGGCGGACTACAAATTAACTTAAGGTGATGTCAATATAGATAGTATTAAATTAAGTTGAGCCTTGGTTTAAAAGTCCCAAAAACATAAAGATAGACAAATTGGAAAATACATAACAGCACTTGACTCCTCAAATGCTGTGATATGTAGGCAAATCTCTTTAGTACCTCAACAACACAACCTTTGTGGTATGCTTAAATTCGTGTTGTGCCTTTTGGTGTCATAACTTTGAATGTGTTTGGATGTTTGCATGTAGCGTTTTCAAATTTTTGACTGTTGGAAAGGAGGTGGCTGGTAGTCAGTGACTGTGATAATGGCTACTTTGGTGATGGAAAGTATTGGTGAGTGTTTTGCAACTGGTGGATTTGATGGCGAGGGTAAGTTTGAAAATATATACTTTTAATGGCTGTCTTGTATGCAGTAATTTGGGTGTGTTTATTTTACCTAATATTTCCTGAATATCTTTCTTTGGAGAAGGTGTTCTAAGTAGAAGTGATGAGGGAAATGTATTTGTGTGCTTGGGGTTGTGAAGTTGGCTTACAAATGACATTATTAAAGAATTTTGTTGAAGTAGAAATGTCTTTAGTTCATTAAAGTTTTTATGAAGGACTGTGCATTGGTAGTAATCCTCATCTTCTTTTGGCTGTTCCCATTGGGGGTCGCCACAGCGGATCATCCGCTTCCATTTCTTCCTGTCCTCTGCATCTTGCTCTGTCACACCAACCACCTGCATGTCCTCTCACCACATCCCTAAACTTTATCTTAGGCCTTCCTCTTTTCCTGTTACCTGGTAGCTTCATCCTTGGCATCTTTTTCCCAATATACTCTGCATCCCTTCTCTGCACATGTCCAAACCAACGTAATCTTGCGCCTCTGGCTTTGACTCCAAACCTTCCAACCTGGGCTGACCCTCATAATATACTTATTCCTAATCCTGTCCACCCTCGTCACACCCAGTGCAAATCTTAACATCTTTAATTCTGCCACATCCAGCTCTAACTCCTGCCTTTTTGTCAGTGCCACTGTCTCCAACCCATATAACCTAGCTGATCTCATTACCCTCTTGTAGACCTTTTCTTTCACTCTTACTGGTACTAGGCTGTCACAAATCACTCCTGACATTCTTCTCCACCCACTCCATCCTGTCTGTACTCCTCTTCACCTCTTCCACACTCATCGTTACTCTAAACTATTGATCCCAAGTATTTAAACTCCTCCACCTTCGCCACCTCTACTCCTTGCATCCTCACTATTCTTCTATTCTCTCTGTCATCCACACACACATATTCTGTCTTGGTCCTGCTGACCTTCATTCCTCTTCTCTCTAGAGCATATCTCCATCTCTCCAGGGTCATCTCCACCTGTTCCCTACTCTCACTACAGATCACAATGTCATCTGCAAACATCATAGTCCACAGGGACTCCTTTCTGATCTTGTCTGTCAACCTGTCCACCACTATTGGAAATAAGAAAGGGCTCAAAGCTGATCCTTGATGTAATCCCACCTCCACCTTAAACGCATCCGTCACTCCCACCGCAGACCTCACTGCTGTCACACTACCCTCGTACATATCCTGTACCACTGTTGCATACTTTTCTGACACTCCCGACTTCCTCATACAATACCACAACTCCTCTCTAGGCACTCTGTCATACGCAACTCCTCTCTAGGCACCCTGTCATACGCTTTCTCCAAGTCTACAAAAACACAGTGCAACTCCTCCTGACCTTTTCTGTACTTCTCTATCAACACTCTCAGAGCAGACATTGCATCTGTAGTGCTCTTTCCCAGCATGAAACTATACTGCTGATCACCGATCATCACGTCCCTTCTTAACCTAGCTTCCACTACTCTTTCCCATAACTTCATGCTGTGACTGATCAATTTAATCCCTCTGTAGTTACTACAGCTCTGCACATCACCCTTATTCTTAACAATCTGTACCAAAACACTTTCGCCATTCCTAAGGCATCCTCTCACTTTCCAAGATTTCATTAAACAATCTGGTTAAAAACTCCACTGCCATTTCACCTAAACACCTCCATGCTTCCACAGGTATGTCATCAGGACCAACAGCCTTTCCATTCTTCATCCTCTTCATGGCTATCCTTACTTCCTCCTTGCTAATCTATTGCACTTGCTTGGTCCCTCTGTGTAGCCAGTAAAGATGTGCAGCAGGTAAAGGTGATAAAGGATAATGAGGGAAACATACTTACAAGCGAGGAGAGAGTGTGTTGAGCAGATGGAAAGAGTACTACGTGGGGTTGATGAATGAAGAGAATGAGAGGGAGAGAAGGTTGGATGATGTGGGGATAGTCATAGTAATAGTCACTTACTATTCTGAAAGCAAGTACATGTTTGCATAGTTTAGTGTGCAGGATTAATTTATATTTACGTTTGTTTACTGGGTAGTTAACTGATCACAATAGACCATTTACAGGCACAAACTGGGTAAGGATCTGATGTTCGTCGTGTTTCACTGTTGCAGTCCTTACAAAATGAGTTATCCGTTCCCCGGTAGCCCGCAGTTGGCCAGAATACCAAAGTCCTTGGTATATGACATCAGCTGCCTTTGGATAAGGCCTGACATCAGGACGTCAGGTACAAAAGAAGGCAGCCGATGCCATTTCCTCAGTCTTTCTTGCTGCGGAGCCCGAAGCATAAGCTTTTGCATGAGTGCCGGTTGGCAGAGTACCTTCATTTTTGTATTCAGACTGCTTAGTTGAAGACCTCCTCAGATAAGTACCCCGTTGGGGACCCTTCTTTTCTTGCTTTAACGAATGTCAGAGAAAGTTAATAACTGTCTTGCCTGTGGAAAACTGGTTCTCAACCATGACTTTCACTCTTATTTTATTACTTGCTTGGGCCTTGAGCATGCTGTCCCTAATTGTGTTCTCTGTGCTTCTTTCAACCCACGTACCATATGCCATAGAGCTAATTTCTTGTTCAAGTATTTCGGAGTTTAGCCTAAGATAGTCTGTAAGGTGTCTTCTGGTCTCCTGACTTTAGATGTTCTTAAGAAGCTCAAAGGTAAGGACAGCGACAGGCTTAGGGTCAAATTAGCTGACGACATCCCTGCTAAGTTGGTTGTCGGCCCAGCTGTAGTCGGTGAGGTGCTTTCTTTGCCCCTGCAGTCCGCAGATGTTCAGCAGGCGTCTGCAGAGACCTTTTCTGAGTCCTCCATACCACAGGCTTTCACTTTGTTTTCTGACCCTCTGCCGGTCATCACCTCTGGTGGATCCGGAGCCGCTAAACAGGCGCCGGCTTCTGAGGCCTCCTTTCTCCGCTTGGAGACCAGATCCTGACCGGCTACCTTAATTCAGACTCCTGTGGTGGCTAGGCCTCCCGAGTTCCTCCAGCTTTGTAGCAGACCATCCAGCTGAAAATCTACTCCTAAGCAGGCGTCCGCCTCACCTCAAATGCCTCAAGCTCAGATGGTTAAAATGGCCAGTGATCTCTTGACCCTTATCAAAGGCTCTCAGCCTCCTCCTCCTAAAAACAGTAGGGAATTGTCCCCAGAAGTTTTCTCTGCCTCAGATTCTGAGGTTTCCAGCAACTCTGCTGTTGAGGGAAACTCTCCACTTTTTTCTGGTTTTGGGGATTCTGATGCAGAAGTCTCCATCCCTTCTACCTCCCCTCCAGAAGATTTTTCTTTTGGGGATACTCTGAATACTCTTAGGTAGCATTTCAAATGGGAAAGTCAGGACTACCCTCAGTTTAAGAAACTGATTAGGAAATTCTTGGATTTGCCACAGCATAAGCCTTTGGCTATCCCTCCGGTTTTGGAAGAAGTTAATGTTTTCATGGAGAATTCTTTGACTCCTAATTCTGTTCCTCCTGCTTCCAGAAAGCCTGACAGGTATTCTAGAGTTCCTGATTCTCATCCGTTCCTTTTTCAAAAATCCTACTGCTGGTCCAAAGATCATTTCTCAGGGCCCTAAAGGTGTTAAAGCCATGGTTGCTAAAAATCCTGTTCTTTCTGACAGGGAATTTAGGGCCTTGGATAGGTGGGGTAAAAGATCTATACCACTTCCATCATTGCTATAAGGTCTGTTAATTGTCTTTTTCATATGCTTGAATATTAGCAGCATACTTTGGAGGCTATTAAGGCTGAAATTGCTGGTGCTCCTTCCCTGATAGAGAGTAAGGACCTGCATGATTTATTGAATTCTGCTACTCTTGTCACTAAACATTCTTTACATTGTGGTTTAGACACTTTGGTGGCTTCTTGCAGGGCAGCAGCCACTGGTTCTGTCATTGGCCATGCTTGGCTGTGGGAACAGCCCCTTTCTGAACCTGTCAAATCTAAATTACTGGATGTACCTTTGCAAAAGGACAGTCTTTTTGGTAGCAAAGCGGAAGAGGTGTTGAAAAAGTTTGAGGATGAGGCCAAATCTGTGCAAACTGTTAAGGACTTTCTGCAAGTTCATCTTCCTCGTTTTAGTAGACATTACCCTTCTAAGAATTGGACTTTTCCTGACCCTAGTAAGCAGAACCTCACTACGTCTAGGGGTCTAGGGGGCAAATTTCCACCCCTCAAAAGGCTAAACACTGGCAGGTTTCCTCTTCAAAATCGGGGAGTTCTAAGCAAACCTCCCAAAGCAAGCATTCCCAATGACTCCGGCCTTCCCCTGCCTGCCTCTGTGGGTGCAGGGTTTCCTTTGGAGGAAAGGTTAGCCATTTTTGCAGATGTCTGGTCCACCATCACAGATGACAAATGGGTGCTCAAGATAGTATCCCAAGGCTACAAGTTCTCTTTTCACACCTTCTCTGACCCCCCAAGGGTACCCAGATATCCCACCAAATCAAAGGGCAGAAGCATAAAAACAAGTTTCTTCTTTGCTAAACCTGGGAGCAATACAGCCAGTTCCTGCACCACAGATAGGCCGAGGTTTCTATTCAAGACTTTTCCTGGTTCCCAAAAAAGGGGGCAGTTGGCACCCTATTCTGGATTTGTCCATTCTAAACATATTTTTCTGGTGATTCCCAAGTTCAAAATGCTCACTCTTCAGCAGTTGCTGCCAATATTGGCCAAGGATTCCTGGCTGGTGACTTTGGATCTCAAAGAAGCTTATCTGCACATCCCAATAAGGGAAAGCTGCAGGCAGTTCCTTTGTTTCAGGGCGGGGAACAGGCACTTCAATTCTCTGCACTCGCCTTTTGGCTTATCTACTGCTCCCAGAGTTTTTACAAAATGCCTGTCTCCAGTCATTGCTTTTTTGCAGACAAACATTCAAATTTACCCTTACTTGGACAATTGTCTTATTCAGGCAAACTCTCCAGAGCAACTTCTGAAGGATTTGGACTTTATAAAGAATCTTCTCACCTCTTTGGGCTACACCATCAACGAAAAGAAGTCAAAATTGGTACCCTCAAGGGAGATTGTATTCCTGGAAGAAAGCCTGAACACAGCTGCCCGGATGGTATTCCTCCCTCAAGAGAAGCAAATGGATCTTTCAAATTACTTCAAGACTTTGGCAAGCATGACCCAGCTCTCTGCAAGACAATTCCTGCAAGCCATGGGATTCATGGCTTCATGTATTCTGATGATTCCATATGCCAGACTGCAAATGAGGAAAATACAATGGTACCTCAAAAACCTTTGGTGTCAACACACTCTGGATTTAGACTTGATACTTCCTCTGATTTCCTGCCTGCAGACAGAGTTCCTTTGGTGGGTGACAGCCTGTGCACAGAACAAAGGCATGCCTTTGTCCACCTCCTGACAGCCAGACTCACCACAGATGTGTCTGACTACGCTTGGGGAGCACATCTGGAGGGCAGATGCATTCAAGAGACTTGGAACTTTCAACAGGTGCATTTGCATATAAATCTGAAGGAACTGATGGCAGTTCAGCAAGCCTTGATGTCTTTCAAGCATCTTCTATCTCCTGGTACTCTTCTGGTCAGGACAGATTGACTTCTTCGAATCAGTCTCCAGGGCCATGGACAAGGGTATGGTGGTCCACACAGCCTATCTAGACCTTGCCAAGGCCTTTGACACCATCCCCTACTCTGGAATCATAGATAAACTTACTAAGCTGGGCATTAATCCCTACGACACCGAATGGGTTGCTAACTGGCTTACTGATAGAACCCACACTGTAAAAGTAGCAGACTCCAAATCCAGCTCCAGACAAGTGGAGTACCTCAGGGTTCAGTCCTGGGACCGCTGTTGTTTGGCATCTACTTCTCTGAAGTACAGGCCAACACTAAGGGACTCTGGCTAACAAAGTTCACGGATGACTGCAAACTGGGAGCCATTATTGAATCCCCAAATGATGTGTATACTCTACAAAAGGGCCTTACAGAAACAGATGCTTGGTGCCAGAGCCATGGGCTCAAGCTCAATGCCAAGAAATGTAGTTATCCCCTTTGGGAGAAAACATGTATCCATGAATTACCATATAGGTGGCAGTACACTAAACACCAAAAGTGTGATAAGAGACTTGGGGACACAGGTGGACAGTAGTCTCACCTTCGATAACCACATCGCCACAACAGTCAGGAAATCCTATGTGGTATACCTCATCACTAAGGGCTTTTCATCCAGAAAAAAGGTAGTCATTGTCCCACTGTACTCATCCCTCATTAGACCCATTATAGAATACAACGCCCCGTTTGGTATGTACCTTTAGACATCTGCGACAAGTGGAAAGGCCGCAGAAATACCTCCCTAAAAGAATCACAGGCCTAAAGCAGATGCCCTACGCTGACTGCCTTAAACTCCAGCTATACTCTTGTCGCACATCGTCTACTCAGAGGTGATCTCTGCTTAACATACAAGGCCATGTCAAACCCAGAGCTATTGGACATGCTATACTTAACGAAATCCCTATCCCTCAGAACCACATGCTCCAGGGATCTAAACCTTGTCATCACAATAAACAAAACATGCTGGAGGGATAGGTTCCTGACCCAGAGACTCCCAGACTCTGGAATAGATTGCCCATACATGTCAAGCAGAGTGCCTCTGTGGCCCTCTTCAAAAGGACGATTGGATGGGAGAAAGGAAATTCACCCCAGGGATCATGTCAGTTATCCTGCTAGACAGGGGTCCAGGGAAGTAAATAGTGTGGGAAGAAATAGCCAGGGAATTGTTATGGCTAGGCTTGTATAGGCCCTAGGGCTGATAGCGTAGTACCAACCTATGAACCTACAACCTATGAACCTATTAATACCACAATCATGTAGTACATCAACAAGCAGGGAGGGGCTTACTCTTACCCCCTGTGCAGAAGAAGCATGATACTATGGTCCATAGCAGCTTCCATAGGCATTCATCTGATAATGCAGTTTCTTCCAGGAAGGCTCAACACCTTGGAAGACCGGTTGAGCAGGCAGGTCCTGGATCCTCACGAATGGCAACTGAACAAGATCATCTTCTTTCGTGTCATTCAGCATTGGAGCACTCCCCAGGTGGATCTCTTCTCATCTCCAACCAACCACCTTCTTCCAACCTTTTGCACCAGGAATCGTCACAACAAAGCTTGGAAAGTGGATGCTCTGTCCTTCCCCTGGATGCAGCTTTCGATCTATGCATTCCCTCTGTCTCTTCTTCCCAGGGTGTTAAAGATAAAGGACAAAAAAAACAAGGGCCATCGTCCTAGCTCCAGACTGGCCCAGGCAACATTGGACATTGGTATCCACTACTTTGCAATCTCTCAGTTTCAGCCTTGGCATCTGCCCCTGATACAGAATCTCTTGGTGTGAAGGGGGAACATTTCTGCATCTTCATCTTCAGACTCTGCATTTGGCAGTCTGGCTCATAATTTTAACCTTTCCTAACAGGTGGTGGAGGTCCTTCGTGAGGCCAGGAGGTCTATCACTAGGAAATCTTACACAGATAAGTGGAAAATATTCTCCATTTGTATGCAGGCTAGTGGGGAAGACCCTTCTTAACTTTCTTCCTGTTATTCTTGACTGGCAGGCTTGCTTAATGGTGAACTTTGTTTTTTCTTCTGTTAAGATCCATGCTTCAGCTGATGTTATGTGATCCTATCTCGCCTACATTCTGAATGATGGGTTCGGAGCCGATCCCTCGGCTCCGACTCGGCACGCTTATGCCAAAGAGCGAAGTCTCTTATTGGCTGAGCTTACTATATCCCAGGATGCACCACTACCAGTCCCCCAGATCTCGTTTGCCGCTTCCCTGCGAAGACGTGGTCTCGAGCTGGCTGGGCTGAGTAGTTTTTATTAACTAACTTTCTGTCAGTTTTTTGCTGTTTTTGCTAACAAAAGCTGTTTTAACGGCTATCGCTAACTTTGTGTACGTTTTGGATTGAAAAATTGTTGTGTGTGATTGGGTTAAGTTTGTTTTCGGCCCCCCTCCATCCAGGGCCTTTCCGGACTGTCAACCTTCAATACAGGGTCTCTAGTAATACTTTAGTTAGTTAGAGTTCCCTATACTTTGTTCAGGAAGTGTTACATTAAGCTATTACTGTAAACATAGCTTTATTATCAGTGAAAATTAGTTGTTTACTCTTCTGTGTAAGTGACTTGAGTTGTATAACATCATGTCTCAAACCCCTAGGCCTTCGGGCTTTAAAAAATGTTCGAAATGCGGGTTTAAAATGTCTATCACAGACGATCATTCGCTCTGTGTATATTGTCTCGGGGCAAAGCACTTGCAGGAGTCATGCAGTGTATGTCACGCTTTTTCCTCAAGGGTCCTCCAGGAGAGGAAAAATAAATTGATTCTTAAGGGGTTAGTTAAACCCTCCTTTGAAGAAGCCTTGGCATCCTCTCCGGCTCCGGCCAAAAAGAAACGGGCTTCGGTTCCGACCAGTCCGTCGGACCCGACTGCCAAGAAACTTAGGCAGGCCCCTCCTTCGGCTCCAAAGACTTGAGCCGAGGTTGAACGGTCTGCCTCGATGCCACCAGTATCGACTCCTCTGGCTTCGGAGCCGATGGCTGGGGCATCGAGGCGGGTCACCTTCGGCTCCGCTGCTCTCGGAGCCGACAAGTCGCCCGCTCAGACACTTCCTCCTCGGCGAAGTCTACCTCGGCACCGATGGAATCTGCTGTGAGTATTCCTCGGCGCCGATACTCATCGAGTCGCCGGAGCCGGTCCCCTAGCCCTTTGGGGCCGATGGAGAGGCCTTCGAACCCGTTCTGTTTCCTCTCGGTCTTGAGGATGTCGGATTCTGATATAGACAGGGTGCTCCAAAGACTGTTCCAGTCCCAGTCTTCCAAAAATTTGTTTCGTTCCGACCCAGCTGGTTTGAGCCGATGACCTCCCACCCGTTGCCATTTCTCCTCCGACGCTTCGGCTCCGTCGGAGCAGGTGCTGTTGGAGCCGGTGGAGATTTCAGGGTCGGCTCCGACCCTTACTCCAACCCGGCCTTCGGGTCCGAGTTTAGTACGCGGACTTCTTGGCTGGACCCGGGGTGATGTTTGGGACCTATGCTTTCGGTTCCGAGCCTCCCCTCGGTGCCGGCTGCGGGACTTCCGTCGGCTATCACGGCTCGAGTCCGGACACTCCCAGGATTCTGGGGTCCGGCTTTCAGGGCCATGAGGAGTGCCTTGGCCAAGTCCTCTTCGCCATCTCCCGGTTTTACCAGCACCTTCCTGGGCGTGGAGACTGGGTCTTTGGCAGTTCCCCTGTCCGTAGCCAGCGGAGCCCGAGGCCTGAGGTTACCCCAGTGGGGTTCCCTCCTCCTGAGGGTTCTTGAGTTGTCTTCAGAGGAACCCCCAAGGAAGAGATCGTGCAAGAGGAAGCACGTGGACTCCCGAGTCTATTACATCGGACACTGATATGGATGATGCGGAGGGTCCCAGTCGCCTCGGATGATGTCTCATTTGCAGACATCTTAGAGATCCTCAAACAACGAGGCGGCTGGATATCCAAACCCCTCTGCTGACGAATCAGTGCTCCTCAAGGCCTTTGGGGCTCAGCCCTCCGCCTCCTGGGTGTCTCCGCCTTCGAGCTTCTGGATTTAGTTTGTCGAAGGCGTGGGAACATCCAGATACCGTGGAACCAGTCCTTCTCGTCCAAATAAATTCTTATCTGCTCCCCGAGAAGGAGTTCCTTACTAAAGGCGTGGCTGTAGATGCCATGGTGGTGGCATCTGCTACACAACAGGACGTGGCAGAGGCTTCAACGTCTATCCATCCTCCTAATAAGGAGTCTAGGAGTATGGATAGGTGGAAGCGCACCCTGACTTCAGCGGCCTTTACCTTAAGGTCTCTGAACTATTTGGCACATTTTACAAGGCTTCAGAGGGATCTGGTCAAGGAGTTGTCAGATTCCCTCTCGGTAACCTACCTGAGCAGCTAGCCCAGTCGGTTAGCTCTCAGTTGGCTATCCTTACGTCAATTTCTAACTCGTCCATGAGGCTCATTTCCTATCTTGCGAAGGCGGGTAGAGCGGCAGGCACAGGCGTGGCTCTCGTGAGACAAGCCTGGCTCCGCTTGTGTCAGTTCGGAGGCCTTCAAGTCTTCCTTCGCGGCTCCTTTGATGGGTCCTCATTGTTTGGACCCAAGGTGAAAGACACCCTTACCCGCTGTGAGCAAGAGGGAAAGCGTGATCTGCCGTGGGGCCCGTTATTCCACTCCCTTTCGGCCTTACCCCAAGGCCAAAGGAGGGAAAATGTGGTTCGAAAATCTCGCAAGTTTTTCTCCCAACAGCAGGAAGATTCCCGTCCAGAGACAGAGGCGGGGAAATTTTTCAGGGAGACGCCGTCCCAGAGGCGGCAGAGGGCCCCGCAATTCTGGAGACCGCGAGTCCTTCGTGGCTCTTCAGCCTCCCACACGACATGAGGGATTGCCCGGCTGTGCTGCTCGAGCCAGTCGGGTGTCGTTGCCAAGCACCTAAAAGCCTGGGAGTCAATCACTCAGGACAGATGGGTGCCCGGATCATTGCCGGAGGTTACACCATCCCATTCAAAGACTCACCCCTCCGTCCAAGAGAATCCCGGACCCACCACCCAGTCAAAGGGAAATAGCAGCCGCAGAGGCTTTAAAGCTGCTAGAAAGGAGTCATCCAACCGGTCCCCACAGACCAGATCGGATCAGGAAATTACTCCAGGTTCTTTTAGTGCCAAAAAGACAGGGGACCTGAGACCAATATTGGATCTCAGCAGACTGAACCAATCCGTGAAATCCAGATTCGAATGGTCACGTTACAATCCATTCTCCCGTTGTTGGAGAAGGATGTTTGGATGTGCTCCATAGACCTCAAGGACGCCTATTATCACATACCGATACATCAGGCGTCCAGAAGATATCTGCGCTTCAGCCTGGGAGTCAGTCATTACCAATTTTGTGCTCTGCCCTTTGGTCTCACCACAGCCCCCAGGGTGTTCACCAAGTGTTGGCAGTAGTGACGGCTCACCTGAGAAGTCTTGGATTCCAAGTGTTTCCCTATCTCGACGACTGGCTCCTGACTGCCACCACCAGGCATCTACTAATGGACAACCTCAAAGCCACCATCTCCCTGGGTGTTTCCCTAGGGATTACATTCAATTGGTCAAAGTCTGTCTTGCTGCCCTCTCAGCATAAAGTTTATAGGGCAGAGATAGACTCAAGATTGATGCGTCTTTCTTCCTACCGAAAGGATCCGAACCTTACAGGGCCAAGTTCAAGCTCTGATCTCGAGATCCAAAGCCCCAGCCAGGATGGTCCTACAGGTTTTAGGCTCAATGTCTGCCACGGTTCTTTTAGTTCCTCTAGCAAGATTACACATGAGGATTCTTCAGTGGCTCTTGTCAACTCAATGGTCCTTTCAGGATCTTCCCCTCAATCATCACATCATGATTACGGAAATATGCAAAAGGGACCTTCGCTGGTGGCTTCAGACATCCAACTTGGATCAGGGAAAACCCTTTGTTCTTCCCCCAGTGGTTACCCTGACGACAGATGCCTCCCAGATAGGGTGGGGGGCATTGTCGGGCAGGCTAGTTCAGGGCTCCTGGCTTCCGGATGACTCTTCTCCACATCAACGTGTTGGAGATGAGGGCTGTACTTCTATCCCTACAGGCCTTACACAAGTTTCTTCCTCAAGGCATCATCGCCATCCACACAGACAACATGTCGGTGGTTTGGTATCTGAACAAACAAGGAGGGACCAGATCGTATCCCCTTTGCAGAGAGGCCATGAGAGTGTGGGAATGGGCTGTAGCTACCAACCGCTTCTTGGTAGCGACCCACATCAGGAAAATCAAATGTATTGGCGGACAAATTAAGCAGGACAATTCTCTCTCCTCACGAATGGTCTCTAAACCGCACAGTAGCAGCTCAGGTTTTCAAGAGATGGGGGACGCCGTGCTGCGACCTATTTGCAACTCCACAAAACACCAAGTGCCAGAAGTTCTTCTCCTTGATTCCACATCAGGAAGTACCAGCCATGGATGCTCTAGCACAACCTTGGCCAACAGGGCTACTTTATGCCTTTCCTCCAATTCCACTCCTTCCAAAAGTTATTCAAAAAGCTTCTCAACTGGGGTCTTCAATGATTCTGATTGCCCCATACTGGCCTCGTCAGATATGGATGTTCTTCGTCTTCCATTGCTGCAGTCCTAACAATTGGGTATAGTCCGCATCCAGTCGGCCCGAATACCAGAGTATAAGGCTGACGTCGGTCATTGGGCATTTGACTGGCGTCAGTCCGTCAGGGTACTAATGCGCATGACCGGCGTCCTATCCTCAGTCTTTTTTGCCGCGTGGTCCGATGCAGAAGCAGTTTTGCAAGTGCAGGTTGGCGTTCTGAGATATTTCCGAAACCGGAGTTTCAGACCGAATCAGAGTTGGCTAAGTACCCCGTTGGGGAACATTTTGGTTTTTCTTGCCTCAGTATTTAACGGATGTCAGAAAAAGTGAATAACTGTATTTCTTGTGGGAAACAGATACATAAGGATTTCCATGCTTTGTGTATACCTTGTTTAGGGCCTGAGCACGGCGTTGTTAGTTGCGCTCTTGTGCTAGGTTTAACAAGCACTATTAAGAGGAGGTTAGACTGTGCCAGGTTAGTGTTTGGGAAGCGTTGCAATTATAAAATGCCGTCGGATGCTCCGGCCCGCTTCCAAGCGCAAGGACAAAACAGCGAAGCCTAGGGTTGAAGAACCGGCAGTCCCGGACGTCGGTTCTTTAGGAGGCTCAGTGGAGCCAGAGGTTTTGCCAGGAGTTTCTATGGAGTCTCCGGCAGAACCTTTACTGTTACAGGATGTCCCATCTCAGGAGGCAGGCCAGGCTGAAGGGGCTTCTCAGGTGCCTATTCTTCCCTCTTTTCCCACTGTAGTTAGAGCCTCTCCTTCTGTTGCTAAAGCTTCTTTTAGAGGTAGGCCAATTTCAGCTTCAGTGGGGGCTTCTCCTAGCTTTTCGGGTTCTGTACCTAAGAAACATATGCTTAAAATGGCAGAAGATTTGATTACTATGATTAGGGTTCTATGCCCTCCTGCTAAGAGGCCTAGGGTGGAGCCGAGTTTGCCAGTTTTGAACAAGCTTCAGAGGCTTCTGAGTCCTCTGCGGATGATTTACAGGAGTATCCTCCTTATTCTGATTCTGATGTGGATGATGCCACTCCTTGACTTCTCCTCCTGAGGATTTTTCATTTTCAGAGACTCTGCATTCCATGAGGGAGCACTTTAAATGGGAAGGGCAGGATTACTCTGATTCCAGGAAGAGGCTTAGGGAATTCTTGTTTTACCCCAGCATAGGCCCTTAGCTATACCTCCTGTGTTGACTGTGGTGGAAGATGTTTTGCAGAGGCTTCCCTGAACCCTGATTCTTTGCCTCCTGCTCCTGTTAAACCTGATAGGTACTATAGGGTGCCGAAGCTCATAAGTATTTGTTTAAGAGTCCTAGGGGACCCAGAAACTGTTTCTCAGGGGCCTAAAGGTGTTAAAGCCTCTGTGGTTAGAAATCCTGTTCCCACTGACAAGGAGGCTAGGGCTTTGGATAGGTGGGTGAAACTGTATACTTCTTCCACTCTAGCCATGAGAGCATTGAATTGTCAGTTCCACATGCTGAAATATCAAAATTATCTCCTTTCTCAATTGAAGTCTAAGGTGGATGCTTTGGCGGAAGGTATTGAGTGTAAAGAGTTGCTGGATTTGGTTTATGTGTCTGAACAAGTGGGCAAGCATTCTTTGCAATGTGGCTTTGATGCTGTGCAGGCCTCCTCGAGGGTGGCTGCCACTAGTTCGGTTCTTCGCAGGCATGCCTGGTTAAGGGATCAGAATTTGGCTGAGCATGTTAAGACAGGGATTTTGGATGCACCTTTACAGTCTGATGTGTTGTTTGGTTGCCTGTGGAAGCAGTTTTAAAGAAAATGGAGGACAAAGCTAAATCTATGCAAACTGTTAAGGATTTTTGCAGGTACAGCCACGAAGTTTAGTAGAAATTGGCCTGCTAAGGGGTGGACTTATCCTGCTTATGACTCCCAGTCTAGGGGTAGATCTAGACGTGGTAGGGGCAGGGCTCAAGGTTCTTTTAGGTCTAGAACAGGGAGTTCACCTGCTCAGACTTCTGGTGAGGGCAGGGGTCAGTCCTTTCGTAAGCAGACCCAATGACCTGCCTTTTCAGCTGCCAGTAGATTCTCGTCTGGCAGCTCCTTTGGGAGGACGACTGTCTCTTTTCACAGAAAATTGGGATTTAATTACTCAAGACAGATGGGTGTTGGACATTATTCACCACGGTTACAGGTTTTATTTCCATACAATGCCCCCTTTCAAAGGCATGCCAGACGTTCCTCCTCCACAAAGAAAAGAGGCTCACAAGCAAGTTTCTCAGTTACTCAAAATGGGGGCCATTCAGCCAGTCCCTGTATCAGAAAGGGGCCTAGGATTTTATTCCCGCATGTTCCTAGTACCAAAGAAGGGGAACACGTGGAGACCAATTTTGGATTTATCTCTCCTCAACACTTATCTGGACATTCCCAAGTTCAAGATGTTGACGTTACAACAGCTTTTGCCTCTGCTGGGCAAAGATCACTGGATGGTAACTTTAGATCTCAAGGAAGCTTACCTTCATGTGCCTATAAGACTAAGTTGCAGGAAGTATCTGCGGTTTCGAGCTGGAGATTCTCATTATCAGTTCTCTGCATTGCCCTTTGGCTTATCTACTGCGCCCAGAGTATTCACCAAGGTTCTGGCTCAGTGATAGCTTACTTCAGGCTACAAGGAATTCAAATCTATCCTTACTTAGACGACTGCCTGATTCTGGCTCAAGAAAAGGAAGACCTTCTACAGCATCTGGAATATGTTATAGCAGTGCTAAGATGCCTAGGGTGTTCTGTGTGCGTAGTAAAGTCCAGTCTAGTACCCTCTCAAGACATGTGCTTTCTGGGTGTGAGACTGAATACAGCAGCCCAGATGGCCTTTTTAACCCCGGACAAACAAATGAGTCTATCACTTTACTTCCATCATCTATCTCATCAGTCCGTGCTGACTGCAGGGACAGTCCTTCAAGCATTAGGGTTCATGGCATCTTGTATTCTGGTACTTCCCAATGCCAAACTGCATATGAGGAAGTTACAATGGTATCTCAAAATGTATGGACACAGCACTGCCAGGATTTAGACACTGTCATTCCCATAATACCTTGCCTTCAGGAATTTTTGTGGTGGGCTCAGGAATGTCACCTAAACAAGGGACTCTCTGTGACCCGGCCAGAGGCGAGTCAGATTTTAACGACAGATGCCTCGGACATTGCTTGGGGAGCTCATCTAAATGGACAGTGGATACAAGACAAGTGGCCTGCCAGACTACAGCATCTACATATCAACATGAAGGAGATGTTAGCAGTCCAGTTCGCTTTACTGGCTTTCAAGGAGTTCCTTCTTCGGGACAGGTGTTGATTCTAACAGACAACACAACTGTCATGTGGTACATCAACAAGCAAGGGGAACACATTCTTATCCTCTATGCAGGCAAGCAATGATTTTATGGGAGATTGCTAAGCTTGCAACTAACTCTTCAGGCAAGGTTTCTGCCGGGAGCACAGAACTCCTTAGCAGATGTGTTAAGCAGACAAATCATGGATCCCCAGTGGAAACTGGATCTTCATGTATTTCAGACATTGACAGTGTCATGGGGAACTCCAGACATAGATCTGTTCGCTTCTCCACTAAACCACCAGCTGCCACAGTATTGCACAAAGGGGTTTCATCACACAGCTTGGAAAGTGGATGCTCTGTCTTTCAGTTGGGAAAACCTTCATGTGTATGCCTTTCCACCTCTGCCTCTTCTTCCAAAGGTGCTATTAAAGGTCAGACAAGACAGGCCAAGGATGATTTTGATAGCTCCAGATTGGCCTCGGCAACACTGGTACCCACTACTACGGAGTCTGGTAAAGAAGCCTCCATGGCCTTTACCTCTGATTCCTCATCTGTTATCTCAAGAGGGCGGTCATCTGCTCAATGTCAAGCTTCACTCTCTTCATCTAACAGCCTGGCATATTCTGTGTTGAAACACAGCAGGTCTCAACTTCCTCAACAAGTTTTAAATGTGATTATGGAAGCTAGACGACCTAGTACAAGGAGAGTGTACGCAGCAAAATGGAAGAGATTTTTCTTTTGGAGTGCAGCAAGGAATTTGGAGATTTCTGAGCCTAATTTGAGTGTGGCTCTTCAATATCTTACCGAGTTATTGGACAAAGGGTTGTCCTTCTCTTCTATTAAGATTCATGCTGCAGCGATTTCTGCTCACTATGATTGTGACCCACCTTTGTTTTCACATCCTTTGTTCAAGCAGTTTCTTAGAGGGGCAAAGAATATAAGACCCCCGTAGAGCTCCTACTCCTGCTTGGGATCTCAATTTTGTGTTGGAAAAACTTACTCTACAACCTTTTGAGCCTGCGGCTACTGCTGAATTGAAATATTTGTCATGGAAGACTGCTTTTTTGTTGGCTATTACTTCTGCAAGAAGGGTGTCTGAGTTGCAGGCCCTTATGGCAGTCGAGCCCTTTTGATTTTCCATAAGGATAGGGTATCATTACGTACTAATCCTTCCTTTATGCCTAAGGTGGTTTCTAGTGTGGCTTTAAACCAAACTATTCATTTGCCTACTTTTTATGCAGACCCCCAAAATAAAGGGGAAAAGATTTTGCATACTTTAGATGTACACAGGCAATTCGTTATTACTTAAGCAGGACTAAGGATTTTAGGCAGTCTCAGCAGTTGTTTGTTTCTTTTGCTTTGAGTTCAGGGCAAGCCTGTGTCAAAACAAACTATTTCTAGGTGGATTGGCTTTTGCATTGCGTTTTGTTATTCCCATCATGGCAAGGAGGTTCCAGCTGGGATTAGGCCTCATTCCACTAGGGCTACTGCCACTTCAACAGCATTTCTAACGGGGGTGGCAACTAAGGATATTTTGGAAGCAGCTACTTGGAGTTCAGTGCATACTTTCTCTAAGCATTATCACCTTCCTATCTACTCTAAGTCTAGGGCTGGTTTTGCCACAGCTGTTTTGCAAGGCATGTTGTCAGCTCCTGCTTCTTTATGATTTGCCAGCCTCCCTTACCTCTGCTTTGGGATTCTACCCAATAGTTAGGACTGCTGCAATGGAAGGCGAAGAACATAGTACAGTTTTGTACCTACCATAAATGTAGATGTTCGAGGATTCCATTGCTGCAGTCCTCCCTCCTTCCCCTCTGTGTTTAGGGGTGGTAGTGTAGGTGAGTTTACCTGCTTATATTTTTGTATATATTGTTCATGTTTTGGTGCAGGTTTTTTTGGGCCTTGTCTTTTTAGGGTCTTCTGACATCTGGGGCAAGAAAAGACTGAGGATAGGACGCCGGTCATGCGCATTAGTACCCTGACGTACTGACGTCAGTCTAATGCGCCATGACCGACGTCAGCCTTATACTCTGGTATTCGGGCCGACTGGATGCGGACTATACCCAATTGTTAGGACTGCAGCAATGGAATCCTCGAACATCTACATTTATGGTAGGTACAAAACTGTACTTTTCCTTACCTGAAAAAGCATGCAGTGGACGATCCGTGGACCTCAGACCTGATCCCGGATTTGCTAATCCATCAGTCGGGACATTGGCATCAGTCCCTTCAATCTCTGAAATTGACAGCTTGGCTCCTCCACTTCCAACCTTAGTTAGAAGGCACACACTAGACCCGGAAGTTGTTCACATTTTATCTTCGGCCCACAAACCCACCACTAACAAATTGTACCTCAGTAAGTGGAAGAGGTTTGCTATCTGGGCTCAACTCAAGGGCTTAGACCCTATCACTGCTCCAATCCCAGAGGTTTTGAATTCCTTAACATCCCTGTTTAATCAGGGATCTTCTGTCTCAACTATTAAAGTCCAACTAGCTGCTATCTCAAATTCCATGAATCCACGGATCCTCCTTTGATGAGCAGCAGACTATGCAAAACGTTCATTAAAGGTGCCAGTCTGTTAAGACCACCAGTTTTCATCCTGCACCTCCGTGGGATCTTGATTTGGTGCTTGCATTAACATCTCCCCTTTTGAACCGGCTGCTACATGCGAATTAAAATATCTGTCTTGGAAAACGGCATTCTTAGTGGCTATTACCTCTGCAAGGAGAGTCTCAGAGCTTCAAGCCCTGTCTATTTAAACCACCGTACTTGATTTTCCACAAGGATAGAGTATCACTTAGGCCTAATCCATCCTTTGTCCCCAAAGTCTGTTCTAGTTTCTGTCTTCAACAATCTCTAGAGCTACCAGTTTTCTTTCCAAAATTCTCTAATGAAGCAGAATATACTCTCCATAAATTGGATGTTCACAGGCAATTACGCTTCTATTTAGACAGGACTCGGCAACTTCGTAAGTCAGACCAGTTGTTTGTGTCCTTCTCAGATAATAAATTGGGCCAAACCATTACAAAAGCTACAATCTCAAAATGGATCAGAGATTGCATAACTCAGGCCTATTCTTCTTCGAATAAACAACATACATCCTCTATCAAAGCTCATTCTACCAGAGCTATGGCTACTTCTATAGCCTTTCATTCCAAGCTCGCTATTTCGAAATTTGTGCTGCTACTTGGTCCAACCGCACTTTCATTTCCCACTACAAATTGGATGTGGCATCTAAAGGACGAGCATCATTTGGTTCCACGGTACTCAGGAGTGTTTTCCAGTGAGCCACCCAGGATTCAGGTGCTAGGACGCTGTCCCATCATTCAGAATGTAGGCGAGATAGGATCACATAACATCTTTTAGTTATGTACTCACCATAACTTCAGATGTTTGGGATCCATCTACATTCCTGGATATTCCTACCCTCCTTCCCCTGCCTTGCAGATCAGAAGAGATTGAGCGGTTTTGAGTTCAACTGTTTTATCTTGTTCCATCTGGCGATGTTATATAAGCAGGGTATGCGTGTGTGCATGTATGCGGACAAACTAGATCTGGGGGACTGGTAGTGGTGCATCCTGGGATATAGTAAGCTCAGCCAATAAGAGACTTCGCTCTTTGGCATAAGCGTGCCGAGTCGGAGCCGAGGGATCGGCTCCGAACCCATCATTCAGAATGTAGGCGAGATGGATCCCAAACATCTGAAGTTATGGTGAGTACATAACTAAAAGTTTCTGCTCATTTGTTCTTTTGAGCAGCCCATTTTCTCTCATCCCTTGATTAAACTGTTCCTCAGGGGAGCTAGCAATTTAAAGCCTACCAGAAGGGCACGTACTCCTGCTTGGGATCTTAATTTTGTACTTGAGAAACTTACTCTGCCTCCTTTTGAACCAGCTGCCTCATCAGATTTGAAGTTTATGTCCTGGAAAACTGCCTTTCTCTTGGCTATTACTTCAGCTTGAAGAGTTTCTGAGCTGCAGGCCTTAATGGCAGTAGAGCCTTTTATCATCATCCATGTGGATTGGGTTTCTCTTCGAGCTAATCCCTCCTTTATGCCTAAGGTGGTTTCTAGCCTGACTCTTAACCAGTCTATACACCTGCCTACCTTCTTTCCTAATCATCAGAATAAAGGGAAAAGGTTACCGCATTCCCTGGATGTGCATAGACAGCTTAGATTTTACCTGGACAGGACTAAACCTTTTCAAAAGTCGGATCAGTTGTTGGTCAATTTTGCTCCTGGAGCTTAGGGCAAAGCTATTTCTAAACGGACCATTTCTAAGTGGATTGCTCATTGTATTCACTTTTGTTACTTGCAACATGGCAAAGTTCCTCCACACAGTATTAGGACCCATTCTACTAGAGCAGCCTCTACCTCAGCAACTTTAAGAGGTGTACCTACTAGGGACATCCTGGAAGCGGCTACCTGGTCTTCTGTCCACACTTTCACTAAACATTACAATTTACCTTTGTTTTTTAAATCCAGGACTGGTTTTGCCACTGCAGTGTTGCAGGGCATCCTCGCCAACCCTTAAACAGTGGGTGTCCTCCTCCCTTTTGTTTTTCTTTTTTTCTTGGGCTTTGGGAATCAACCCATTTTGTAAGGACTGCAACAGTGCAACACGATGAACATAGTACAGTTGTGTACACTTGCCATAAATGTAGATGTCTGAGTGTATTCACTCTTGCAGTTCTGGTCCCCCCCCAAACCCCCTTTTTACTAGGGCACAGACTGGATTTTTCTTTTCCTGGTCTAATCCTTTTTTGGGGGGCTCCTGACAGGGCAAGAAAAATCTGAGGAAACTGCGTTGGCTGCCTTCTTTTGTGGCGTCAGGCCTTATCCAAAGGCAGCTAACGTCCTATACCAAGTACTTTGGTATTCTGGCAGACTGCGGGCTACCGGGGACCTGATAACCCATTTTGTAAGGACTGCAGCAGTGAATACACGCAAGTGTACACAACTGTACTTTTGTCAAGTTGTTGGAAGATGGGGTGGGGATATTTGTGGCCAAGAATAGTTTTGCTAAGGAGCCCTTCTAATATTTTTCAGTTCTGACTGCTTTCACGGGTGGCTTTAAACATGTGATGCTTCTTAGTAATGCAAAGAGATCTCTAGCCGTCCATCTTTAGCCAACATTCAGTTAAAGGTAGTTTTTTGGGACATTGCGTAGATGGTCATGCTTAAAGTTATGCCATTTTGTTTTAAGCTTGCAGTGTTAATGTATGCTTAAGCAGGTGGTCCTTTTTATTTTTGCTGTATACCCATGAACATTTGTGGGGTAGTAGGCATTAGAAGTTTGCATTTAATTGTATCAGTATGTCTAAGCAATAAAAATTTTGTAGGTGCATTTGAGGTCAGAAATGGTCGTAGTTTTAATAGTTACTTTCTAATGGTAGCATAGTGCCATTTGTTGGTGGCCTTGAATGTAGGCCAGCTGTGCTTACATTGTGTATGTTGACATAACCGCTGTGGTCTGTGCTAGTGGCTCTGTTTTGTTTTATTGCTTGTGTGAATGTATTTTTTCCCAGTGTTCAGGAATCATATAACACGGGGGGGGGGGGTACTAACCTCCATATGTAGATGGATAATGTTATGAGGTAAAGCAGTTAATAAGTATTGCTAGTGAGGAGGGAGCAGACTGAATGGTATTGCCATAATGGATAAAAATGTGTTGGTGTGGAGGACTGACTGGTTAAATATTCTGTAGTAAAGAAAAGTATTGGTTTGGCGGGGAATGGAATTAGTGGAACATAGAACCTTTGGCAGCTGTGTTCGTTAATGCTGGCTGTGTACTGTGCCACTTATTTATCTGGTTGGTTGTAAGGATGGTCAGCAGTTGGCCGAAATGAGATGTGGTTTGAAGCTATAAAGGAAAGGTTACTCAGGTGGGTGGGAATGGGGTGGTGTGTGGAGTGTGGCTATCACCTCTGTGCTGTAACAGCCGCACAGTGTTTGACTCCATCTACTCTATTTTCCTTTAATGTTTTTCTAGTTAAAACTGTGCTAGGTTGATTTTTGTGTTTTTACTGCATTTGGTGTACAGATGTGTCTGTCTGTCTATGTGGAGAATCAGGTTTGTGATTTCCTAGTTCAGAGGAGACTACGAGAAGTAAGATCTTTTAATGCAAGCTCAGTTCCTAACTGTCCAGATACTCCTTGTTAGTCTAGAGGCAGTGTCAGCCGCACAGGATATGGGAGGCCCTGGATTCATTTCTCAAGACAAGGGTTGGCATTTTTCCGTTTATGTTTTTGTCCTCAGTAGTGGAAATGTACTGAGCTCATAGAGCTCTAATCTATAAAGCAGCTCAGCAGGGCCAAGTAGAACAAGTATAAATTCATTTTTACTCTGTGTAACCCAATTGGCCCAGTGTTTTAGAAGAGATGTCTTGTTGCTCAATTTACCAAACTTGGCACTTGGAAGTAATTTCCCTGATGGTGTATTGTCACTATTAATTTCTTAATGTCTTTAAATAATGTTGGATTTTCATTGCTCATAAATACTCCTAAGGCCATTGAGTCATATGACAAGTCATAGCTTGACAGTACCCTCCCTTAGGCACGTCCTTTCTGCATGAGATCCATATCAATCACAGACTAAATTTGTGGATACTCATGCTGTCATCTAGGTTATGTTTTAAAGGAAGATAGCAAGTCATGTTGCTTAACATGTCTGAAGTTTATTCTGGAGCTTTTAGAGGTACTGGGTTATCTATGTTAGCTCTGCATAGTGCTCTGAACTGCTTCTGAGATTTCTAACAGTGACATCGGCTATGTCCTCTGGGTCAGAGTATGCAATCTATTGGAGGACAAATTTACCTCTCACATCCTCTCCCTCTGCCTTCCAGTGTCCTGAGATCACATATCTGCGTATGCACCCAATTCCCCAGTCTTCCAAGAATAAGTTTTCAAGGTACTGTTTAAGGCCAGTAACACTGTCTATATATTGGATAAACATACCAGGCTGTCTGCAAGTCAGTCTAAAATGTGACTTATCGAACCCCCTACAGAGACCATCAGACATGTAGCAAATGTTTAGGAGGGCAGCAACATTCATTGCCTTGCACAAAGATAGGTCTTTAACAGACCTTTGTAATTATAAACCTGCAAGTTTGACCAGATCCATATATGAAAGACTGTGGAAGGATCATTGTGGAGTTAAAGAAAAACTTTGTGATTATTCTTTGTCCGGGAAGCTATTATTGTCTCTTAACAGGCTTTTGCTGACTTGATCAGGGTCAGGATTTCATTTAGTGTAGGAAGAGCATTTCTGGCATTGTGAAAGTTATTTATTTCTGTGCAATGATTTTTTTTCTTACTATAGAGTTAGTTTATATTAGGATTCAACCATGGGGGGGGGGGTTAGTTTTGAATTTGGCATATTTATTTCTGAGGGGACAGGTGTGTCTATACAGCTATTAACATGCCCCAAATTTGGCAGTAAAGGATTCTGCATAAGCAGTGGAGTTGCCCAGATGGAAGGGGCTTTTGAATTTGGCTAAGTCATTCCCTATTTTAGTAGGTTAGCCTTTGCTTAACCTCAGAATACTAAGGTAATGGAGGATGCTTCATGCTTATGGTGAATGTGACATATGTGGTCTGGTCTGATTTAACTAGGAAGGAAGGTACAGTTGGTGGTGAGCAGACCTACTTCATATTGATAAGAATGAAATCCAAGAATTTATTGTCCCTTGTTGAGATGTGGACTGACTGGTCCAGAGAGTTGTATTGTTGAAGTCCAGAAACCTCTGGGCATACAAGTCTTCCAGTTGAAGTCTCCTGGAAGAATGATGCTTGGTTTTAATACATAGGTACTTAAAGCTAGTTAGGAGGAATTATGTCTGTAGTAAGTTGTAAATTGAAAGAGCTCGTGATCATTATCTTGTTTGAGCCTGGAGGTGGGATTTTCCTGACTATATAGAGACTTTCACCTTTAGTGCCTTTGTCTATTGTGGTGGGCCTAAATGCATGACTGGCATCAAAACACAAAACTGCTGGAGTGCTTTCATTGGTCTTGAACCAGATCTCTGATACATATATTGTTGTTTTTTCCAGGTAAGGAGCATTTCTAAATGGTGACGTTTTTCAGATTCCTAGTGCTGAGCTGCAATACCTTTTAATCGTGATTTTGTTTAGTTATGTTGGAAGCTTTAGAAGACTGATATTGCATAAAAAGCCACTATGGGGTAGACTATAAGTGAACCAACATCAGAAAGCTTTGAAGGGAGAGGCACAGGCCATCCTGGGACAAAGCAGTTTGGGCCATCTGCCATCTCTCCCTGGGCAATTTGCTACTTGTGTAAAACAATCCAAGTCTACTGTTGAGTTACTGCAGGTGCTACTTTTATAAAATAAGCAATCCAAGTCAACACACAAAAAACAACTAATGTAGAGCAAACAGAACCTCTTTACTCCACTACTCAGACTCTCTTTTTAAAAGTACAATAGGAGTTGGCAGAGTGGATTTTACAGAATTAACTCTCTAAATGCCATGATTCTACTGTGTGGAGCACTTTATTTTTATATAACTTGTTTGGCTGAAGTAGAGCACCAATTGCACTGGATCAATTTCAGTCTCATCCCAGAATGGAAATGTACATCAACTGGATAAAATAAGCTCATATAATAAGTGCACTAAAACAAAGGGGTAATTAATATACAATAGAAAAAAATGATTTAAGAAGGTAGTCTTCAGTAGACCACCTTAAAACTTTTCCACTTGCAATAAAAGTTTACGTGACCCTGGATATATGTCAACCCAAAATTTAAACACCACAGTCCACAAGCGCAAATAAATCCAATCCTTAGGGTACGAAGAAGGTACTTTATTCAACGATACACAACAATATAACGCTCATATAACGTTTTCGTCTTCAACTTTATCAATACACTCACATATGAAAACCAAACCTGTATATATATCCCAAAACTCTCTCCAAGTAAGTTGATTATCCAATAAAAACATTTCAATGATTTAAATAGTTTAAAAATCAGTGGAAAGCAAGTGAACGTTCATTAGTTGTTAAAATGATTAATACCTGATGTTTGTGCATACTAGCTTCATTTAAATACCTGTTTAAATGCATAATAAATGTATAATTCCTTAAAACCATATAAATACATAGAGACAAACCATAGAAATACGCATTTCATATATAATATAATAAATACATTTAGCTTAATAGCACCATCTAGTGGCCAATTTGAGAGAGTCAGATTTATGTAAGAATAAATTAAATTAATGAAATATACATGTTTAAAATGATTTAAAAATGCTTAAAAATGTATAAAAATATGTAAAAATATTGGGGAATGTGCAATTAATTACAATACATGAATGGTAATATTTATGTAATTTCATTTGATGATATTAAAAAAGAAAATAAACTTTTAAAACATACTTTAAGTCACTACCTATAGTTTTGCAGCCCTTAGTTTTAATACAGGTGTAATGGAGAGCATTTCATTAAGCCCAGGACTTTTTCCAGCATCTAAAACCACCTGCCAATATAACTCTCTGTACTCTATCTGAGTTTCCCACATGCCACCTCTTGGGTTGGTAGGTACAACATCTAAGACAAAGAATTCAAAATTCTGAGAGCCACATTTTAATGAATGTTTGTATAGTGCATTCGTGTCATTTTTAACCCTGATATCATATAGGTGTTCATAGATTCTTTGTCTGAGTTTCCTCTCACTTTCACCTATATAAAAAGACCCACATTTTTTACAAGTTGCAATATAAATAATACCTTTTGTTTCGCAATTTGCAAAGGTGTCCAAAAACAATTTCCTTTTTCTAGCTTGCAAAAATATGTGGTCACTACGTATTAGATATGCACATTACCTACATCTGCCACATTTAAATAAACCTTTCTTTGTGTTTCTGTTCAACATGTCCCCACCTTTTGTTGCAAACCTGTTTTCTACAAAGTTTTTGATTGTTTTACCTTTTTGGTATGTGCAAGTAAGCTCATTATCAAAAATACCTTCCAAATCAGAGATCTTGGAAAAATTCTTCCATTCCCTTAAAAAAAATCTTTCTGATTTAAATTTGAGTTCCCATCAAAAGTAGTAATTAAACCTGGGTCATATTCTCCAATGGCGGTGTTCATTATGTTTTCCTTGTTTGTGGTGTCAGTTTTACCTAAAATTGGTGCAAACTTGTCTTTTTTCTTTTACTTCTTCTAAAGTAGAATTAAATAAGTCATGTGGATATCCCCTATTATTGAAGAGACGCCTCAGGTATTCAACTTCAAAGAATACAAAATAATCAGAAATCATCCTACTTGCACATACCAGTTGTCCTTTTACCACCCCCTTCTTTTGATGAAAGGGGTGGCAACTGGAAAAGTGCAAGTAGGAATTGGAAAATGTCTCTTTCCTGTGAATTCTGGAGGTGAAGTTGCCATTTTTCTTACCAATTTTTACATCCAAAAAATGAAGCTCTTACTCATTAAAGTTGGCTGTGAATCTCAAATAAACTAGAGGTATTATCTAAATATTGTTTAAAATTGTCAAAATCATTCCTGGTACCATTCCAAATAAAACATAAATCATCTAAAAATCTAGAATATAACACGCAGCTACCAAAATAGGGTGAAGTAAGTAGGAATTTCTTTTCCCAATATGCCATTACTGTGTTTGCATATATTGTAGCACAGTGGACCCCATTGCCACACCTTTAACTTGCCTAAAATATTCACCCTGGAAATAAATAAAATTATTTTTTAAAATTATTTCCATAAAAGTTAAAATATTTCTGAATTCAATGTGAGTTAATTTCTTACTATCCACTAGCATTTCTTCAAACCATAACATACCTATGTCATGTGGGATGCTTGTAAAAAGATCTATTGCATCCATGGTACCGAATGCTATATTTTCTGAATATAAATTACCCTTCAATCTTCTTAAAAAATCCCAGGAATCTTTTAAAATATTTGTACTGGTTTCCAAAATGTTCTTGGCCTTTTGATCAACATATTTCGCTAGTGGTGCTGTAACAGAGCCGTCAGCAGATACAATGGGCCTTAAAGGCGGGTCCAAACTGTCTTTGTGCACTTTCGGAATACCAAAAATGCATGGAATCTTAGGTTTTTCTACTGATAGATACTGATAAGTGTCTTTGTCTATTGGACCTTCCACCAACATATCATGTAACATAACATGAATCTTTTTGTAGGCTATGTTAATTTCGTTGATGGAGGCTCTAGAATACTTGTCAGTGTTAAGTATCTCCATCATTTTTCCTTCATAAACTATAGTATCCATTAGCACTATACCCCCACCTTTGTCTGGTTTCATGACTCTTAAACTTTTATTATTGCAAACTTCCTTTGAAACAAAATTCTCCGCTTGTGTCAAATTGGAGTGTGTCTTTTGATGAAGCAAACTCATTCTAATTTCGTTCTCCACTTTACATTCAAAATTTCTCAATTGTGGGTGTATGGGTGGGTTAAAACCTCCTTGAGCATAACATACATTTTTGTCTTTAAGCATTAGTTCCAAATTCTTTTTCCTTATGAATAGTTTGATATCAATAAGGAGTCTAAAAATATCAGTTCCTTTTTTAGGAATGAAAGTAAACCCTTTCGAAAACAATTGGAACCATGCTGTATCTAACTGAATATTGGTGTAGTTAAAGATGCCAAATGTCCATTTGCTTAAATCCTGAACAATGTTAGGCACTACTTTGTTGTAAGTTGGTTCCAATCGTGTTCCTTCCGCAGGTGTGGCTGCCATCCCCTGCCCCTGTAGTTTGAGTTATATATAACTCTTTTCTTTCTCCATTAACCTTTCTGACCTTCTAAGAGGGGGAAATTCTTCATCTGAAATATGCTGGCCTATATTGTCATCATCATTAATGCAAATAACATCATCACCTTGCTCTTTTCTCCAGTTACCAAAGTCTTTTCTATGTAACTTCTTAAGTTTAGGGTATTGTACATTTCTTTTATATTCTTCCACATCCCTGTTAATTTTACCCATTTTCCTAGCATGCACATCTTTACATTTTAATTCCAAATTCTTTAAAAGATTGTGATATTTCTCTCTCACTTTCCACAGTATACATTAAATCGCCTAAAACAGCTTTATTAATGTTGTCAATATCTACTTGTAATTTTTCCATTTCATTTTCATTGTTTTTGATAATTGCCTTCATAATACCAAAACCACAATTGTCAAACACAGTATTTAGTTCCTGATGAAAGGCTGTACCCTCAAAAACATTATTGGGGTATTTGCATACCCTAAGCCCTTTAGGAACAATGTTAATAGTTAAACAATGCTTAAGATAACAATTGTCCATATCCAAAAGTTTGTATTTATATAAATAGAAGTCCAAGTCTTCTAGCATAATGTTGTAACTCTTGTTGTAATTCGTTTGAGCCATTGGTTGTTTAAAATTGTATTTCTTGTTCAGTATGCGTGTTACCAATTTATCAGTACCTGAAAAGCTGTTGACGCTTGTCGGTGACCTCCGAGAACGAGTCCGCTGCTCCTGGCCATCAGTGGCTGTCTCAGGAGAACCATGAACATCATCCCTAGTAATGTGAGGAAACGCATCCAAGCTGGAATCATCCAAAGCTATTGCTTCGTTTTGGTCGCGAACATTGTTTCTCCTATCTCCACCATTGCGTTGAGATTCACGAGACTGAACCTGCTGGTTTCCTGGTATCAATGACGCTGACATAAACGTAGCCATGGATTGGCTAAGCGGAGTAAGCAAACCAATTAACTGAGTAAGCTGCCCAATGAGCTTGCGTAGTTCACCAGTTTCAGGCCTTCTCGGACAGGGATCTGCGCTTGAGGAAAGCTCCATGAAAACTGATAAAAGGCGTAAAGCAAGTGGCGTCAAAATACAAAAAACCAAAATTCAAACACCACAGTCCACAAGCGCAAATAAATCCAATCCTAAATATAAATATGTCAACCCCCTCTCCATGTAAATAAGTAGGTACTAGGCTGTCTGCCCGAGGTCATTTATAAGCCTAGCCAGAGTGTCGGCTTTTGCCGCCCCATTGATTAATTAACTAATCCTCTGATCCTCTGTCAAGCAGAACCAATGAAGTGATCCCAGGGGTGTATTTTCTGTTACCCATCCACTCGTCAAGGTTTCTCTTGGAGTGTTAGTGAGGGGCACTACCTAATGTGGTTTGGAATTTTGTTCCAAAGCATGGGAAGTCTCTGTGACAGGAATCTATCCCTCCAGCATGTTCTATTTATTATTGTGGTGAGGTTTAGCTCACTAGAGCGCATGGCTCGCAGTGGCTTGGATTTCTTTACGTGGAGCATGTCCATCAATTCTGAGTTGGACATAGCTTTGTAAGTCAGGCAGAGATCACCTCTGAGTAAGCGATATACCACTGAGTACAGCCGGAGTTTTCAGTCGGGCTGCATAGGACATATGTTTGAGGCCAGTAATCCTCTTGGTGAGGTACTTTTGTGGTCTCTCCAGCTGTTGGAAGTGTCTTGTGAGGTGCATCCCAAATGGGGCATTGTACTCTATGATGGCTCTGAGTGACGAGTAGAGGGGCACAGTAACCTCTTTATTTATAGATGGGAACCCTTTAGTAATTAGATGGGCCACATACAATGATTTCCTAACTACTTTGTCAATATGATTGTCAAAGGAGAGATTACTATTTACCTGGGTCCCCAGATCACTTGTTACCTCTTCTGTGTTAAGGGGGCTGCCAACTATGTGGTAATTCGTGGGTGTTTTGTTTTTCCCAAACGAGATGGCTATGCAGTTTTTGGCATTTAGCTTTAGGCCATGACTTTGCCACCCGGTATCCATCTCAGTAAGGCCCTTTTTGAGGATGTCCGTGTTAGCCGGAGAGTCAGTTGTGGCTCCCAGTTTGCAGTCATCAGCGAACTTGGTTAGCCATAGTCCTCCTGTGTTTGCCTGTACTTCTAAGAAGTATATGCTGAACAGTAGGGGTCCCAGGACTGAGCCTTGCGGGACACTACTTGTGACTGGTTTAGAGTCTGACCTGGAGCCTGCTATTCTTACTGTGCGAGTTCTGTCTGTAGGCCAATTGGCAACCCATCTCGTGACGTTAGGGGTTTATGTTCAGGCTGGTGAGTTTTTCTGCAATACCAGAGTGGGGAGTGGTGTTGAAAGCCTTGGCAAGGTCAAGGTAGGCTGTGTAAACAACCTTTCCCTCGTCTATGGCCTTGGTGACTGTCTCGAAGTCAACCAGGTTTAGTAGGCTTGATCTGCCCTTAACAAAGCTGAACTGGGTTTGGAGGTTCCCAATGTCTTTGTTAATGAGTTCCATGATGATGCGCTCCATTGCTTTGCAGACCAGGCTAGTCAGGCTTATGGGGCGATTAGTTACCAAGGTCAGTTGTAGCCCCTCATTTGTGGAGTGGAATAACCGTTGCTGTGTGCCATTCTATGGGCATGTAGCCTGTGGAGAGGTTGAGGTTGAACAGCATGTTTAGGTGGGGGCTTAGTTCGTGCAAGATGCAGCCTGGGACACCATCTGGCCCCATTGATGCTGTATTTTTGGCTTTTGAAAGGGTTATTTTCACCTGTGTGTCTCTGATTTCCGGGACACTACAGTTTTCCAGTATCATTGTGGGTCCTTTTGGGGGTGAGAAGGGTGTGAAGTATCTGCCAGGGTGTTGGCAATATCTGCAGGTTCAGTATATTCTGTGCTATTTTGCACTAGTTCAGTGCATGTCTGCGAGTTGCCACTTAGATTCTTAACATAGCCAAAGAAGACTTTGTGGTTATCTTTTGAATCCTTGGCTATTTTCCTTTCGAAGTTAGCCTTGGATGATTTTATGAGGGACCTTAGTTTCTTACTGATACTGATCAGGGATGTCTTTCCTTCTTGGGATTTGCTTTTTTTTTCTGAACTTCCTCCTCCTGTTGTATAGCCTGTTTATGGAAGGGGTCCACCAGACTGGTTTCCTTCTCTTAGAGGAGTGAGTCTTGGTTTTGCTGGGGATGGCATGATCCATGCATCCTTGTATTTGCTCATAGAGTGCATTTGTAAAGGTTTCTGCATCTTGGGCAGCTTTATCCTTTAGCGTGGGGGCTGTGAAACTTACTGCCTCTGTCTCAAGTAAGGTGAAGTTTGCTTTAGAAAAGTTTTTACTGTGGTTTATTTAGTTGGGGGTGGTGGTGGGGTGTTCATAGGTTCAAAGATTAGCACTAAGCTAACTGCCCTTGCGAGCCATTTTAAGCCTAGCCAATTATCCCTTGTGAGACTCAAACCCTGCACCTTGGGCTTGCAAGGCAAAGACCTTACCCATTAGGCCACCCTCCCAACCCCCAGATAAACCACCTTTGCAGGTCTTGAACCCAGGACCCTGTACATTTTGTAGTCACAGCAGTTGACTACTAAGCCATCACAGCAGGGTGATTAGTTTATGGTCTTATCTAACCAGTGATTGGTTGACCTCCGGTGTGGAACACCTGTCGCCCATGTTTGTGATGACCAGGTACAGTACGTTTTCACCTCTGGTAGGGGAGTTTACCAGCTGATCCAGGGCGTTTGAGTTGATGAATTCCAGGAAGTGCTGGGCCTGGGAGTTTGTATTAGAGTAGTTTTCCCAGTTAATGGTAGGGTAATTGAAATCGCCCAAAATCAGGGTGTTCGGTAGGACCTTTGTGTTTTCCAGTGTATCCAGAAAGGTGGAGTGGTGGTCCTAGGTCATGGAGAATGATCTGTAGCAGGCCACAATTTGCATTGCAGATTTGCCTGATGTTAGTTGCACATGGATGATCTCAGAGGTATCATGCTGCACCACTAACCTAGAGATGTAGGTATCCTTGATGAATATGGATGCACCCCCCTCCTTTTGTGTTTCAGTCTGTGTTCTGTGGCCGAAACGTGTGGTACGAGTTGTAGCCCGGTAGTGCTGGGGTGCTCTCTGGAGCCTTAAACCAGGTTTCAATTACTGCACAGATGATGTTCTCCATACTGAGGAGTGCTTCGAGCACATGCATTTTGAGATTTAAACTCATGGCGTTGAGTAGCATAACCCTCAGTTTTTTGTTAATTGTGCTGTTTACAGAGGTGGGTTTCTCTTTTGAGCCTTGCCAAAAGAAGACACTATGGGGGCAGCAAGAGCCTTTGCCAGTATTCGAAAGCCTAGGGGTTGACTGGTGCAAGCAGTCTCTTGCGAACGAGTACACCAGAAATTGCCCTTTGGTCATGCCTGAATAGTAGGGTGAGCTGCTTATTCGCTTGGTTGGTGAGGGATGAATAAAGAGCCTTGCTCTGCTGGGCAATCAAGTGTCAGGGTATATTATCACTTGCTATAAGGTCTGAGCAAGTGCTGGGCTGTAGGATGCTTTTTGAGTGCTTAGGCTGAGAGTTAGACTAGTTTCAAGGGAAAAACTGAAGAGGAGACTTAGTAGAGCAGGGAATAATTTAACCCTAGCTACCCGGCGCACAAAACTGTGCAAACACGGTTTTTATAGCATGTAGCCATTCCTTGGCTGTTTCTCCCCAATTGCAGTAACACTGTTCAAACTTCTGTGTGCGCACAGATGTTCTTCGTCTCACATTGCTGCAGTCATAACCTGTGGGTAGTCCGCTGTCCCCGGTCGGCCCGAATACCAGAGAGTTAGGCTGGTGTCGGTCATGTGCGCCCGGAGCTGACGTCAGTACGTAGTAGTACTTAAGCGCATGACCGACGCCATATCCTCAGTCTTTCTTGCCGCGTGGTCGGAAGCAGAAGCAGCATTTGCAAGTGCCGTTCGGCGTTCTGAAATTTTCAGTTTTCGAGTTTCAGACCGAAGACCAAGTTGGGCTAAGTACCCCGTTGGGGAAAATTTTTGTCTTTTCTTGCCTCAGTTAATCCGGATGTCAGAAAAAGTTAATTGTATTTCTTGTGGGAAACAGATACCTCATAGGGACTATCATTCTCTCTGTATTCCTTGCTTAGGGCCTGAACACGACGTAGTCGGGTGTCGCTTTTGCGCTAGATTTAATAAGCGCACCATTAAACGCAGATTAGACTGTGCTAGGCTTGTTTTTGGTAAGCGGTGTAACTACAGCATGCAGTCGGATCCTCCGACGCCCGCTACCGCAAAAAAACCGAAAAGATAAATCCTTAAGGTCTAAACCGGATGAGTCGTCTGTTGCGGATGCCAGTTCTATGGAATCTACGGTTGAATCTGTGGATCCAGCCGAGGTCTCGGCTGAATCCCAGGGGGAACCTTTAATTTTGCAGGAGTTGGCCTCTCAGGAGTTAGGCCAGGCCGAGGGTGCTTCTCAAGTTTCTGTGGTTCCATCCTTACAAAAGGTTATTAGGCCTTCTACTTCAGTCACTAAAGGCCCTGCTAAGGCTAGACCTGGTATTTCTGGTATGGGCCACAGCCCTGGTTCTTCGGGTTCTGTTCCTAAAAAGCATATGTTGAAAATGGCAGAGGATTTGATTACTTTGATCAGGAGTTCTCTACTCTGAGTCCTCAGCTGAAGATATTCAGGATTTTCCTCCCTATTCGGATTCGGATGCAGAGGATTCCTGTCCTTCTGCTTCTCCTCCAGAGGATTTTTCCTTTTCCGAAACCTTGCATTCCATGAGGGAGCATTTCAAGTGGGAAGGGCAGGATTTTTCAGATTCTCGTAAGAGGCTTAGGGAATTTTTGTTTTTGCCACAACATAGACCTTTGGCAATTCCCCCTGTTTTAGATGTTGTTCAGGATGTCTTTTCTGAAGCTTCCCTTAATCCTGATTCTTTACCCCCTGCCCCTGTCAAACCAGACAGGTATTACAGAGTTCCTGAGGCGCATAAATATTTGTATAAGAGCCCTAGAGCTGACCCGGAAACTATTATCCAAGGGCCTAAGGATGTCAGGGCTTCTGTGGTTAAGAATCCAGTTCCTTTGGATAAAGATTCTAGAGCGTTGGATAGGTGGGGTAAAAGTGTACACCTCTTCTACGTTAGCTATGAGGGCTTTAAATTGCCAATTCCATATGCTGAAGTATCAGAACTTTCTGTTGGGTCAATTGAAATCTAAGGTAGATGCTTTATCTGAGGGTATAGAGTGTAAGGAGTTGCAGGACTTGGTTCATGCTTCAGATCAGGTTGGTAAACATTCCCTGCAGTGTGGCTTCAATGCCCTTCAGGCTTCTTCCAGGCTAGGTGCTGCTGGTTCAGTTATTCGTAGACATGCCTGACTTAAAGATCAAAATTTGTCAGAACATGTTAAAGCTCGGATTTTGGATGCTCCCCTTCAATCTGAAGTTCTTTTTGGTTCCCCTGTGGAGTCAGTTTTGAAAAAGATGGAAGACAAAGCTAAGTCTATGCAGACAGTTAAGGAATTTTGCAAGTGCAGCCCCCTAAGTTTAGCAGGAATTGGCCTGCTAGAGGATGGTCTTACCCTTCTTCAGATTTTCAGTCTAAGGGCAGATCTAGACGTGGTAGGGGCAGGGCTCACGCTCAGGGTTCTTTCAGACCTAGGACTTGGAGTTCTCCTGCACAATCTTCTGGTGAGGGCAGGGGTCAGCCTTTTCGTAAACAGACCCAATGACCTGTATCTCCAGCTGCCAGATCCTTCCTTTCTGGCAGCTCCTCTAGGAGGAAAGTTGGCACTTTTCAAGCAAAATTGGCATTTGGTCACCCAGGACAAATGGGTGTTGGACATAATAAATCAAGGCTACACGTTTTATTTTCACACTTTTACCCCTTTCAAAGGCATGCCAGATGTACCTCCTTGGCAAAGGCTGGAGGCTCAGGAACAAATTTCTTTGCTTTTACAGATGGGGGCAATCCAGGTGGTACCTACGTCAGAAGAAGGCCTAGGGTTTTATTCTAGTCTATTCCTAGTGCCAAAGAAAGGAAACACTTGGAGGCCAATTCTGGATTTGTCCATTCTCAATACATACCTAGACATTCCAAAGTTCAAGATGTTAACATTACAGCAACTTCTGCCTCTGCTAGGCAAAGATCACTGGATGATAACTCTGGATCTCAAAGAAGCCTATCTTCACATTCCTATCAGGCCCAGCTGCAGGAGATTCCTGCGTTTTCGGGCTGGCACTTCTCATTATCAGTTCTCTGCATTCCCCTTTGGTGTATCTACTGCGCCCAGGGTGTTCACAAAGGTTCTGGCTCCTGTAATAGCTTTCTTAAGGCTGAGGGGAATTCAAATTTATCCTTATCTGGACGATTGCCTGATTCTTGCTCAAGACAAAGACAAGTTACTTCAACAGCTACAGTATGTAATGGCAGTTTTAAGGTGCCTAGGGTATTCTGTGAACGAAACAAAGTCCAGTCTAGTACCCTCTCAGGACATGTGCTTTCTGGGTGTGAGACTGAATACAGCCTCTCAGATGGCTTTTCTGACCCCGGACAAACAAAGAACTCTTCACCTCTACTTCCAGCAATTATCAGTACGGTCCAGGCTGACTGCAAGGACAGTCCTTCAAGCCTTGGGGTTCATGGCATCTTGCATTCTGGTACTTCCCAATGCCAAACTGCATATGAGGAAGCTACAATGGTATCTCAAAAGTGTATGGACTCAACACTGTCACGATTTGGACACTGTCATTCCAATAATACCGTGCATCCAGAAGGAATTCTTGTGGTGGGCACAGGAATGTCACCTAAACAAGGGACTCTCTGTGACCCGACCAGAGGCGAGTCAGATCTTAACGACGGATGCCTCAGACCTGGCTTGGGAGCACACTTCAATGGGAAATGGATTCAAGACACGTGGCCTCCCAAATTACAGCATTTGCATATCAACATGAAGGAGATGTTAGCAGTCCAGTTTGCCCTGATGGCTTTCAAGGGCCTACTTCAACCAGGACAGGTGTTGATTCAAACAGACAACACTACAGTCATGTGGTACATCAACAAGCAGGGGGGGACCCATTCTTACCCTCTCTGCAGACAAGCTATGATATTGTGGGAGACTGCTCTGGGGTTGCACATCACTCTTCAAGCACGGTTTCTGCCAGGAGCACAGAACTCCCTAGCAGATGTATTGAGCAGACAAATTGTGGATCCCCACGAGTGGAAATTGGATCCTCAGGTATTTCAACAGTTAACGGTGGCTTGGGGAACTCCAGACATAGATCTGTTCACTTCTCCTCTAAATTTCCAACTACCAAAATTTTGCACAAGGATGTTTCACCCAAAAGCTTGGAAAGTGGACGCTCTATCTTTCAGTTGGAACAACCTTCACGTCTATGCTTTTCCTCCTCTGCCTCTCCTTACCAAGGTACTCTTGAAAGTCAGGAGGGACAAGCCTTGCATGATTTTAATAGCACCAGATTGGCCACGTCAGCACTGGTATCCTCTGCTGAGAAGTCTAATTCAGGAGCCTCCTTGGCCTTTACCACAGCTTCCTCATTTGTTGTCCCAGTCAAGCAGTCATTTGCTCAATGTCAGGGTGCAGTCCCTGCATCTAACGGCCTGGCGTATTCTGTTTTAGAGCCTGTGGGTTCTCAGCTTCCCCAGCAGGTTTTGGATGTCATTTTGGAAGCTAGGCGCCTAGCACTAGAAAAGTTTATGCTGATAAATGGAAGAGATTTTTTCTTTGGAGCACAACAAAGGATTTTGATGTCTCGGTACCTAATTTGAGTTGTACACTGCAGTACCTTACTGAATTACTGGACAAGGGTTTGTCGTTTTCCTCTGTGAAGGTTCATGCTGCAGCCATTTCTGCTCACTATGATTGTGACCCTCCTTTATTTTCTCACCCTTTGTTTAAGCAATTTCTTAGAGGGCAAAAATATAAGACCCCACGTAGAGCTCCTACTCCTTCCTGGGATCTCAATTTTGTGTTGGAGAAGCTTACTTTGCCTCCTTTTGAACCTGCAGCTACGTCTGAATTAAAGTTTTTGTCTTGGAAGACTGCCTTTTTGTTGGCCATTACTTCTGCCAGAAGGGTATCTGAATTGCAGGCTCTCATGGCAGTTGAACCATTTCTAATATTCCATAAGGATAGAGTTTCTTTGCGTACTAACCCTACTTTCATGCCAAAAGTGATTTCTAATGTGGCCCTGAACCAGTCTATACATTTGCCTACCTTTTATGCTGATCCCCAAAATAAGGGGGAAAAAATCTTGCATTCTTTGGATATACACAGGCAGTTACGTTATTATTTGAGCAGAACTAAGGAGTTCAGACAGACTCAACAGTTATTTGTTACTTTTGCTTTGGGTTCACAAGGGAAAGCTGTTTCAAAGCAGACGATTTCAAAGTGGATTGGTAATTGCATTGCTTTTTGTTATTCTCATCATGGGAAGAATGTTCCTGCTGGGATTAGACCCCATTCCACTAGGGCTACGGCCACTTCTACTGCTTTTTTGAGGGGTGTAGCTACTAAGGACATTTTGGAAGCAGCTACTTGGAGTTCAGTTCATACTTTTACTAAGCATTATCATCTCCCTCTTTTCTCCAAGTCCAGGGCTGGGTTTGCCACTGCAGTCTTACAGGGCATGTTAGCAGCCCCTAATGCCTTTTAGTTTGCCAGCCTCCCTTTTCCTTTGCTTTGGGATTCTACCCACAGGTTATGACTGCAGCAATGTGAGACGAAGAACATAGTACAGTTTTGTACCTACCATAAATGTAGATGTTAGAGGATCCACATTGCTGCAGTCCTATTTTCCCTCCCTCCTTCCCCTCTTTGGTTTGGGGGTGTTGTTGTTGTTTGTTATTATTGTTCCTTGGGGATAATTATTATTTTTCTCCTTTTGTGGCTCTGGCCTTTTCTTTGTAAGGCCTTCTGACATCTGGGGCAAGAAAGACTGAGGATATGGCGTCGGTCATGCGCTTAAGTACTACTACGTACTGACGTCAGCTCCGGGCGCACATGACCGACGCCAGCCTAACTCTTTGGTATTCGGGCCGACCGAGGACAGCGGACTACCCACAGGTTATGACTGCAGCAATGTGGATCCTCTAACATCTACATTTATGGTAGGTACAAAACTGTATAAACAGAAAAATGGCAGAAAACTGTGGCTCCAATGAACAAAAAGCAAGATACTTCACAAAAATAGCGTATAAAACCTTTAATTACCGCTTTCATCGACTGACTTCCTCAGAATGCTTGATACAAGAAAAACACTCCCTTAAATACACACTCCAATCAATTAATAATTAATCAATTGTTAATTAAAGCTATATTAAATATTCCCAAATTCATTTTTAAAAAGAAGACAGAAGTAAATCAAATTGTTTGTCAATACATAGCTTCCTATACTTTAAAAAACATTTTATATTTATTGTTTCGTTTAAACCGGGTGGATGATCTGCTTTCAACTTGATCTGCCATAAGGTCTCTCTTTGTTCAAGATAATTCTTGAAATCACCAGCCCTTAAGTCCTTTTTGCAGACCTCCGCCACAGAAAAAACAAATTTCTTAAAATTTACACAGGTAGTTGAATGTTTATATAGTACACTTTTTAAGTCCTTTGTCTTTATATTGTATAAATGCTCTTTAATACGTGTCGCCAGGCTCCTGGTGGTCATGCCCACATAGAATGCCGGGCAGACCGTACATAGGGCAATATAAACTACACCAGTGGTGTTGCAAGTAATATACCCTGGAACCTCCAAAGTTCTATCAATTGTGGTGACTGAAATGAATGGACCTATAGAGATGTACCTACAAATTTTACAATTATAACAGCTAAACATAACCTTTTTTAACTGAATTGATTTTTCTAGTGGAAATATTATCTTGTTCTAATAATTTCTTTATATTGTTGTTGTTGTTTCGAAAAACAAAGTTTGGTTTGTTTCCAACCACCTTAAGAATGTCACTATTTCCCTGTATGATTCTCCAATTTTTTTCCAGAACTGCCTTAATACTGTTAGCATCAGTATTCATAGCCAAAGAACAAACTAATCCAGGATCTACAGAAATAGATTCGACCTTATTAACAATATCTGTCGATACAAAACTGTACTTTTTCTGCAGTGATTACAGATATTTGGATTTAATTTAAAACTTTATTTCAAATTTTATAGCGCGCACACACACTGATAGTTGCTCAACAAAGCAATACAGTCTCAGTGAAAACAGACTTGGCATTAAAACTTCTGCCTTGGAAACTCGCATGCAGTACAGGCTCACAATGAAAACAAACTTAGCATTAAAACTCTGCCTTTGCAACTCACATTCACTGAAACCGCGTTGAAACCCACATTCAAAGAAAAGACATCTGACCAGTGTGTGTGTGTGTGTGTGTGTGTGTGTATATATATATATATATATATATATATATATATATATATATATATATATATATGTATATGTATATGTATGTATATATATATATATATATATATATATTATAGTTTGGGAACACTTTTTTTCCAGTAAGTAGTGAAACAAATCATATGAACCAATAATGACAAACTGCCCAATTCAGAACGTTTCGGCCATAAAAGGCCAGTCAAACTTCTGTCATTACAATCTACCAAGATCAGTCTATGCACGATCTCTGCAGAATTAAGTCCTCTGAATAATTCCACATTAGAGATCTGTAACTAATGAAAAGGTTGCTGCTAGCACACATCTTTCTCGGTTTCATTTATGTTTAGTTTTACTCTACAAATTCAGTGCCTTCTGCCCTTTAAGAATAAATTGCCTGTGTTGCACTAAAAAGAATAGTGAGCTGATAATGCAGTAGGCCAGGGGAATAGTGAGCTGGTAATATTGCAGTAGGCCAGGGAATGGATGGCAACAGGTTCATAGTTAATAGGCATCTCATCCAAAGGAGGGCATACTCAGGACTGCAGCACCCCACCCACTTAAAATACAACACCATATCGGCAGTCTGACTACAGGCTGTGGGAGTAGAACCGACAGTCTTCTGCATCAAAATGCAAGTGTGCTACCTGTTGTGCTGCTAACACTGCTTTTAAAATTCTGTACCACAATAGTGATACCATTTTGCTAAACAAAACAGTTGCACATTGTGAACAGACTTAGCATGAGCAAACTTCTCTTCCCTTGAAGCTCAGAATTCCTTAAAAATGCATTTAAAACTAAATTCATTGAAAAATGCAGCTTGGTAGTTTGGGTAGGATTCAGGCTGTTGTTTCCTGTAGCTAAGGTACAGGGTTTGATCCTAAGCAAATTACTAACCACTCCTAACTAGGGCATTTCTCTCTCACACACACCTCAACTCCTTGGTGCAAGAATAAGTTGAGAGGAGAAGGTAAACACTTGCACCACACTCATCACATAGTCCCTCAAAACTTACACCACCAAAACACACACCTACATTCATGGAGGCTCTCCATAAAAACCTGCCCAAGTGTCAGGGACCTCCAAAGCAGAAACGCAAACAAAACTCCACCCCCCAACACAACCCAAATGACACCGCCCACAACCTGCGTTACTCAACCACAGCCCATAAGGCATAACGTACCCAGCACTCTAGTTATAGGATACTCTATAGTCAGGCACTTTGATGTTCCACTCACCAGGCTCAACAAGGTGAAAGTTACTGTCAGCTGCCCGTCAGGTGCCAGGATCCGCCACATAACGCACGCACTCGGGTCACTCCACAACAAGTACAAATATGACACTGTCTTTGTCCATGTTGGTATGAATGACCTGAGACATACCTTCCTGGACTACATGAAAAGAGACATGGAGGAGCTCTCTGATCTTGTAGCCCAGGCTGGTGTGACCGTAGCCCTGAGTAGCATCCTGCCATCACCCAGAATGATACCACAGTACAAGGACGAAATGATTGACTTCAACAATTGGAGGATCCAGTATTCGTCTGCCTGGGACGACATGATCGACAGACCACAATGCTTTGCCAGAGATGGCCTGCACCTGTCCCCCTTGGGATTCCAGATACTGGCTAAGGCCCTTGCCACCCCTATAGTGCCTTTTTATAGGCAAGGTTCAAATGACAAATTCACTACCGTAACCGGTACAAGCAAGCAAAATCTGAGGGTAATGCTACTCAATGCTAGAAGTCTAAACCTCAAAATGCACTCACTCGAGGCACTCCTTTAAAATGGAGAACATAGACGTCTGTGCAGTGACAGAGACCAGGCTCAAAGCTCCAGAGAGCACCCCTGCGTTTACCAGGCTATAACTCGTACCACATCTTTCGGCCACCTAACCCGGAACGAAGCACTAAAGGTGGAGGCGTGTCTATATTCATAAGGATATCCACACCTCCAAGCTAGTTGCACAGCATAATGCGTCAGAGATTATACAAGTGCAACTAACTCTGGGCAAGACCGCAATCCAAATTGTAGCTTGCTCCAGACCCCCCACTATGCCCCAGGATTCCCACTCCTCATTTCTTGATACACTGGAAAGTGTTATGGTACAACCCAACACCCTAATAGTGGGCGATTTCAACTACCCCACCATTAACTGGGAAAACTACTCCTGTACCAACTCTCTTGCTCAACGTTTCCTGGAATTCATAAATTCCAACGCCTTGATTCAACTTCTTCACACCCCCACCAGGGGCAGCAATATCCTAGACCTGGTCATTACCAACATGGGCAACCTGTGTTCCACACCAGAGGTCAGTTCCTCGCTGGTCAGATCCAACCACAAGCTAGTCACCCTAGACATCCACATCCCGCCCCACCCCCAATTAGGGAAAGCACCGTAAAAAACTTCTCCAAAGCCAACTTCACACTTCTTTAGACAGAAGTGGCAAACGTCATGACACCCATACAGAGACAGATAATAGAGGTACGACTGCTGAATCATGTACTTTGTAAGCACTTACATGAGTGCATGGATCATGCTATCCCTAATAGAACCAAGATGCCGTCCTCCAAAAAAAGGAAGCCAATCTGGTGGTCCTCTGCCATAAACAAACTCTGCAACAGAAGAAAGAAACTGTTGCAAAAAAGAGTAAACTCCTATGACTGGAGGAACTCCCTGGTCAACCTCATAAGAAGCTGAGATCCCTCATAAAATCCTCCAAAGCTAGTTACGAAAGTAAAACTGCCACTGTCTCTAAAGACAACCACAAAGCATTCTATAGCTATGTCAAGAATCGAACTTGGCAAAACTCAGAGCTGCTCTGAGTTACAGCACAATGGCACTAAATATACAGAACCAACTGATATTGCAAACATCTTGGCAGATTCAGTGCTAACTTTACCTCCCTCTTACCCCACTAGAGGGCCCATCTCTATACCGGAAGAATGCAAAGTTCCTGTAATCACTGCTGCACAGGTAAAAAAAAAAAAAAAAAAACTCTCCAAAGCCAAGAACACAGCATCCATGGGACTTGACAATATCCCAGGCTGCGTTCTACACAAACTACAGAATAAACTGGCACCCTACCTAAGTACCATGTTCAAGTCATAGCCTCACCTCAGGCTTTGTGCCCACTGAATGGCACACAGCGACGGTTCTCCCACTCCACAAAGGGGAAGCCACGACGGACCCGGGGAACTAATGCCCTATTAGCCTGACGAGCCTGGTCTGCAAGGCCATGGAACGGATCATCATGGAACTTGTAAACAAATATATTGGTAATCTCCAAACTCTGGACCCTACCCAGTTCGGGTTTGTAAAAGGCAGATCATGTCTCCTAAACCTGACTGACTTTGAAGCGGTCACCAAAGCCATAGATGAGGGTAAGGTGGTTCACACAGCTTATCTAGATCTCGCCAAGGCTTTAGACACCATCCCCTACTCTGGAATTATAGATGAGCTCACTAAACTAGGTACAAATTCCTATGTCACAAGATGGGTTGCCAACTGGCTCACGGACAGAACCCACACTTTGAAAGTAGCAGACTCCAAATCCGACTTCAGACCAGTGACAAGTGAAGTACCACAGGGTTCAGTCCTGGGTCCTCCTGTTTGGTATCTACTTCTCTGAAGTAAAGGCCAACACAGAAGGTCTTTGGCTAACAAAGTTTGCAGAGGACTGCAAACTAGGAGCCATAATTGAAACTCCTAACTATGTGGATATACTAAAAAAGGGCCTCACTGAGACTGATGCTTGGTGTCAAAGCCATGGTCTGAAGCTCAATGTTAAAAAGTGTATTGTCATCCCCTTTGGTAAAAACTCTGTACCCATGAACTACCACATAAGTGGTAGTCTACTTAACGCTGAAAGTGTGAGACCTTGGGACACGGGTGGACACCTTGGGACACGGGTGGACAGTAGTCTCCTTTGATAATCGCATCACCACTGTAGTCAGGAAATCCTTCTACGTGGCTCACCTCCTCACAAGGTTTCTCATCCAGAAAAAGAGGTCATTGTTACCCTCTATTCGACACTCAGACTGTTTTATATAGAGTAAGACGCCCCATTTGGTATGTACCTCACAAGATCTACAACAACTGGAAAGGCCACAGAAATACCTCACAAAGAGGATTGCTGGCCTCAAACAGATGCCCTACGCAGACACTCAAAAAAACTCCAGCTTTACTCCATCGCATATTGCCTAGTCAGAGGCGGTCTCTGCCTAACATACAAAGCTATGTCAAACCCAGAGCTGTTGGACATTCTCCACTTAAAGAAATCCCAATCACTTTGAGCTGCACACTCTAGGGACCTAAACCTTCTCACCACAATAAACAGAACATGCTGGAGGGCTAAATTCCTGTTCCAGAGACTTCCCATACTCTGGAACAGACTACTTATCTATGTCAAACAGAGCTCCTCATTAGCACTCTTCAAGAAAAATGGTGATGATTGGATGTGAAATAGGAAATTCACCCCAGGGATCACTTCTGTGGCTTTGCTCGACAGGGGCACATGAAAATAATTTTCTTGGGTGGCAAAAGCCAGGGCACCTTTTTGGCTAGGCTTCTATAGGCCCTAGGGCTAATAGCCTAGTACCTACCTATGAGCCTATAATGGGGGGACAAAGGCCCTAAATTAGGGGCACATTTTAGATATTGCTCTTATAAACTTAGAAAGTTGCTAGAATAACAGTATTTGTGTTCAAATGCATTTTCTGAAGGTTGTGCAGTTTGTCTGAAACTGAAATGCATGTCATTATTTAGTAACTTAAATCCTTATCATCCCAGTGATTTGTTAAAGGCAGTTTTTGAGGAGCAGACCAAAAGGCAAAAATTTGGACATTCTGTGAAAATCTGTACATTTGAGAGACACATTCACACACAAACACGGGTGCGCATATGCACACACGCGCATGCAAACCTTTCAACCTCTTAGAGCAAGATATCTGGACAAAGCCACAAATAATGGGGGGGGGGTGGCAAAGGCCCAAAATTAGGGACTTTTAAATGTTGGTATTACAAACTTAGAATGTTAGAACAAGAACTTTTGCATTAGTGTGAATTTTCTGAAGGATATGAAGTTTAAAGCTCAAATGTCTGCCATTATTTTCTGACTTCAGTCCTTGGTGTTTTGCCAGAAAAAAACAATTTAATAAGAAGCAGACCAAATGTAGGAGGCAAAAATTTGGACATTCTATGAAAATCTGGACAGTTGAGAGGTATGATACCCCCCACCCACACTTCTTGCACACAGCCCTACCTACATACTTTCTATACACCAACCTGCGAAACACTTAAAAACACACACAACTACCTCTCACTTAAAAAAAGAAGAAAAAAGGCATACTTTTTCTATATATATATATATTTTTTTAATCTCCTTGCCAGCGGGCCTCTTCCCCATCCAGCAGGGACAGTCATTTCCACTGCGACCCAACATTGAGTTACATGACCCCATATGGGGTCACGAACCATAATTTAAGAAGCCTTGGTCTACAGAAACCACTGTATACAATATGTACATCCACTAGAGTAGTGACATGTTAGGAGTTAAAGATGCTGTAGTGAAAATGATGGGCTATGCTTGAGGTTAAGGAGGCTAGATTATGCGATCTTTACTATAAAGTGTTGTTGTGCCTGAAAGGAGTAGTAGAGAGTTCCTTAAGATTTGAGGGAATATCCATGCAGAGCTTGGGTCCAAAGGTAGAAAGGATGTTAGGGTACTGAAGTCTGTTTTTTGGTGCTTGCAGGAGAGGTCCTGAGTAGCTATGAGATATAATGGTAGATTACAGAGGCTGTTTAAGTGAGCTAGAGGAAAAAGAAGGGTAGGCGTTTCTTCAGAAGCTGGAAATGTTGGGAGCCAAGGAGTAGATTGTCTCATTGTTGACTTGCCAGCCAGTTGGCTTTGGCTAGTATAAAACAGTGGTGTTCATACTTTGGGAAAAGGGTAATGAAGGGGCAGATGGACTTGAATATTGTTTGGTTAGTGGTGGTAAGTGAGCCTGTCAATGAGGGAGAGAATCTTTTTGCAGATCATGTTGAATTGAGTGGATTGTGTGGTTGGAGTGTAGAGAACCACATCATCGGTGTATAGCAAGGTTGGAAGCTGGGGAAGGTAGAATGTAAGTTTATTTATAAAAATGGAGAAGAGGGGTCAATGTGAAGCCTTGAGGGAGCCTTTTTAAGTAAGGGAGTGGTGGCTGATGTACTATTGAAAATTTACTGCAAAATGTCGATTGGGTAGGTAATTTTTGGAACCAGGGGAATACCTTTGGGTCTAATTTCAATGTCTGTAAGGTGGTTAAAGGGAATTTGTGGGGAAGGTCAACCAAGTTAAAGGCTCTGGCAAGTCCTATAAATGTCTCCAGTAAGGCGGCCTTTGTCTTTAGCTAAGAATGTAATCGGTGAAGGTCCAAAGTGCAGTGGCAGTGCTGCTGGACCATAAACCATGTTGCTTGGAACAGAGAAGGCAGGAATGGCTTATGTAGTTTTTATAGTTTAGTGTAGATTTGTTTTCCTAGGCTTTTCCCAAGGGTAGAGATGATTGAGAATAGGCAGTAATCACTGGGTAGCAAGGGGGTTGGATGTTTTTGAGAGAGTTATAGGTTTTGCTGTTTTCTATATACTGGGCATGCAGTTTTGAGTTGAGCAAATGTAGATCTGAGCAGAATAAAAATGTACCTCCTACAAAGGAATATGAACTAGGAGGAGAGGGTGCCTGTCCAGGTGAGTCGAGGCTTTCAAGGTGAGATGCATCTTTGGTTACAGTCTTTTTAAAGTAGTAGAGAAAAGTATAAGTGAGATGACGGGGGTTGAGTGAGGAGTAAAGTATGTGAGCTGACAGAGGGGAGGATGAAGTGAGGACAAAGTCTGAGAATGAGAGAAGAGGGAATAGTAAACATTGGTAGGAGTTTTTCAAAATTTTAACTGGTTGACCTGTGCCCAGAATTGTTTAAGGGAGTGAAAAGGCTTGATTAATGTGTTGGCATATGGTGGCTGTTATAACGTTTAATAGTTTGGACAGGTTTTTGAGGAGGATGTAGTGCTGTCTTGTGAAAAGTTTGGTCAGGCTTCCAGAAGTGACATGCTTTTTCTGAGAGGTGAGAATTGAGTTTGTAAGTGAGCCAGATATTTTTCTTGGGCTTGTACAGTTGTGACTGTAGGGAGGAATAAGCCTTGTAGATTACAGCGAAATTGGATGAAGAGCTCTGTAGCATTGTTAGGGGCTGAGGAGGAGTTCAGGGGATCCGTTGAGAAAGGATAGATGTCTTTTTAAGGTTTACTTGAAATTTATGTTGGAATGCAATGAGTTTTGGAGGAAACTTTTTGCAATCAAGGCTGATGTTGAGGCTTATAAGACGGTGATCACTTGCGTTGGGAGAGTGGATAGAGATGGGAGAAATAAGTGAGAGGTTGTCTGATTATTAGACAGAGCATTGAGTGATGTGATGAGGAAGGACTGGGTCTCGTGGTTTCAGTTCAGAGACGAGTTGTAAAAGTTTTAAGTGTGCATTTTTGTGAAGGGCCAAGGAGATTGGTAGTCACCAAGAAGAGCAATATTTTTGATACTGCGAACATGAGTTAAGTCTTATGAGTATCTTAATTAATTAGGAGTTGGGAGATGGGCAACAGCTAGAAGAATTTGGGAACTAAATGGAGAGTGGACTTGTGTTGGTAACCAATTTGGAAGAGAATCTGAGGAGGCATTACTTTGAGCAAGGAGGTGTATGTTGATGTCAGAGTTGAAAAGGAGGAACACCTCTTTACTTTCTTGTTGCCAGACAAGGATTAAGGCAATCCTAGCCTGGGATGAAGTGATGTATGAAGGGATCTTGTGGCTTAAGCCAGGATTCGGCGATAGCAATGATATGATGAGGAATAAAAAAAGTTCAGTTGGTCTGTTTTTTATTTTGAATGTTCTGCTTCCTTATTAATGCAGAAAGCAAGGTGTTTGGGCCTGGTTACTATGCAAGAGCAAGAGGAGTGTTATGGGTGTGAACTTTTGAGAAGTTTGGGAAGTTTTAGGGGGGGCGTTTAATGGTAAATGGGTGCCGGTCCTGGCAGTATGGGCTATGTGAAGAATTGCATGAGGAGGCTGAGTAGTGGTGGAAGAGAGGCGTGTAGAGGAGTTTGTAGTAGTACTGGAGGTAGAGTGAAGAGGAAGTTGTAGAGAGTATGACTTTTAGGGTAAATGGAGTTGATATGCATTTGTTTGACATGAAGTGGTTTGAGTGGTGAGTGCTTGGATGAGATGAACAGCAGTAGAAAGAAGCAGAACATGAGGAAGGATGTGCTTAGCATTTTTTGTCAAAAATAAATATAATGCTATATGGAAATTCAGTATGTTTTCCTGTTAAGGAGGAAAGTAGAATGTGTGCCTTTAAGTGGGAGGAGATAAGTAGGAGGTTGAGGGTGTAGAGCAGGCTGAAATAAAGGAGTGCGGCAGGGGGAATTGGCGTGGTAGGAGATCAAAGTGGGCAGAGACATGCCAAGTGTGTTCAGTAAGTTTTGAGCAAACTTAGATCTGTGGCTGATCAGAGTTGACCAGCTGTCTTGCAGCCAGATAAACAGGATTAGTATAACAAAAAAAACAGACCTCAATCAGTGAGTGTTGAACTATATTACTACATTGCTTTATGAAGCAGTGATTATGATAAAATACTTGCACAGAGCCGGAAGATGTAGCAAATCTGCTGGCTGACAAATTCAGCTGCAGTTTTACCTTCCTGTCTTCGCCATCCAACTCCCAGGAAATACCATGGGAGCAGGTCCTAGGTACATTCTCGAAAGTTGAAAATACTGTATTGATGGGCCCCAGTAACATCCTAGGATGCCTCCTAAATGGCCTGGAACGTGACTTATCAGGGTCACTGTTTAACCATAGCCTCCAGTCAGGCTTTGTGTCACGCGAATGGGGATCTGCATTTGTCAACCCTCTGCATAAGGGGCGATCATCAATGGACCCAGTGACTAGTCTCCTGTGCAAAACTGTGGAAAGAATTTTACATGAGAATGGTTGGTTAATAGGGACACACAAAAAATCCCTCAAACACTTGATCCAGCCCAGTTTGGTTTTGTCAAGGGTGGATCATGCCTGCTTAACTTGGACTTCTTTGAGGAGGCAGTGGATGAGGGCAGAACTGTGCAGACTGCCTACCTTGATCTGTCTAAGGCTTTTGATGCAATACTCCATTCAGGCATTGTAAACAAATGTTATAAACCCATATGTTGAACTCTGGATAGCCAGCTGGCTTTCAGGTAGGACCCAGGAAGTTAGGATAGGGGAGATCACCTCCACAAAGAGACTAGTCACTAGTAGAGTCCTTTAGGGCTCTGTGCTGGGTCTGCTCTTTTTTGGCATCAGCTTCTCAAAAGTTGAAGCCAATGTTGAAGGGCCTATGGCTGACAAAGTTTGCAGATGATTGCAAACTGGGAGCAGTCCTAGAATCCACCCCAAGACATTAACATCCTACAGGAAGGACTAACACAGACAAATGACTAGTACCAAAACCACTGCTTAAAACTCACTGTCAGGAAGTGTATAATAGTTCCCTTTGGGCAGTCAGACACTCTAGGAAATTGCCTCAATAGTATCCCCCAAATAGTAGAACCAGTAACCAGGGATTTTGCTATGTATGCAGATAAACACATTGGTCGAAAAACAGGTTACTAAGGTAAGGAAATCCTAGATTAAGCAGAGTATAAGCAAGTGCATAGCATCAAATTCTAAGTAAGTTATTGTTCTACTGCATTCAGCCTTATCAGACCCATTATTGCCAAACAGGCACATGCAATAACTGGAATACCCACAGAGGTTCTTCGAAAGAAGAATACAGGGAGTAGACATGTCCTGTGCAGTTCACTTCAAAGCCCTACATCTACAGACTGAGAGGTGATCTATACCTGGCATACAAGACATCCTTGGATCCCACTCTGGACCTTTTGCATAGCTACAAAATGAATAGCGTCAGAATCCCTTGATCTAGGAATTTAAATTTTTGCTTGTGACATAAGTAGGACACTTTGGAGGGGCAGGTATGTGTCCCAGAGATTTTCCCTTCCCTGGAACAGACTTCTCATCTATGTGAGGCAGAGCTCTTGTTTAACCTTGGTCAAGAGAAACCTGGACCATTGGATAGGAAATAAGTGGTAGACCAGGGGCATATTTCCGATACCTCTAATGGACAGAGGTAACCTGCAGGTCTTGTCCTAGCTTTACATATACCTCTTTAAATAATCTCTTAAGGCACACAAGTTTGCAGGATGCAATTGGAATGCTTGGCTAGGCTTATGAAGACCTCTGTGGTCGTTGGCTTAGTATACACCTCTGAACCTATCAATGTATGCTGCACCTGGTAGTCTTCGAAGTAATTGATCCCATTGTGGGGAGCTCCTCAGATAGGTCTGCTCATCTCCATTATTAACAGACTGTTAAACTCTTCTCCGTGGCTCATTATATTAAGGTCTAGAAGACTGATGCCTTTCATCTTCATAGATGGGGTGGATTCTTCACCTTTTCCTATGATTAGTATCCTTCCTTTTAAAAAAAAAAAAAAAAAAAAAAAAAAAATTCAAAAGCAGACTCTAAGAACAATTGTGATGACTCAATTTTGGCCGAGGCAACTGTGGATCTGAAGTAGGGAGTTCATTTGTCAGCAACCTGTGGGTCTTGGATCCGATATCGGATCCGAGCCGGCAACTTGTTTCAAGCTAATGGATCCTAGCTCCTCCCCTCACCCATAATCCCCTGCCAACCCTCCATGACCTCAGATCTAGTTTGCCGCACTTGTGGATAGCTGGATTCCTTTGAGCTCGACTAGTAATTGTCAGTTAAGTGTATTTTTTTTGTCAACTTTCTCCTTTTTTTTATAAAAATTTAAAGTGTGTAAGTGTTAGGTTCCCTGTAGTGTAAAAATATTTTTCTTTTAATTAGTTTTTCCCTCCCTTCGCTGGTCGTTGGTGAGTGTGTGTGTTGTGTTTTGGGGACTGTGTGTTTGTGTAACACTACCTTTTCTTTTAAGTATGGCTGAGGCCCCAAATGCTACTTTTTCTAAATGTACAGAGTGTGGCCATAAGCTCTCCCCGGCTGATGGCCACACTCAGTGCGTTCGGTGCCTTGGGGTTGAACACCTCACCTCAGGCTGTACCATTTGTGAAGCGTTCAACCCCAGGGCACTGAAAGAGCGGAGGTCGAAGCTGGTCTTGGCGGGACTTTTACCCCCGGACTCAGCTCTGGCCTCCGCTGCTCCCGTGGCTCTACCACAGGCTGTGGTTGCTGCCATTCCTTCCCCCCTTCCTTCGGCCGGGACTCAAACTCCCGCTAAAGCACCGGAGGACAGGGAGGCCAGGAGGGAGAAGCACCACAAGGTGCCTCCGCTTTGGCCCCGCCAGCTAAGCGGGCTTCTCCCTCCACTGCCTCTTGGTCGTCTCCTCCTCGGCTCCGATCCCCTTCTTTCTCCCCAGGGCCCGAGGAGGAGGAGGCCTGATCTCCATCGAGGTGGCATTCCAGGCCTGCCTCTGTGACCTCTTCGAGATCGACTTTCAGTATGTCCGATGCAGACTTGGACCGGATGATGCGAAGGTTCATCCAGGCCCAGCTGCAGATGGGAGTGCTCTTGCCCCCCCTCCTTCGGGGGAGGAGCTTGACACCTTTTTTCCATCCTATTGCTCCTCCGACCCGCTATCCGGACTCGGAGTGTTCAGAGCCGAGCAGCGTTGGAGCCGGGGGTGGGTCGGCGCCGACAGTACTTGTATTTTGGATCCGACCCTGCCCTCGAGCCTGTCTGATCCAACCTCTCGATCCGTGGTCCGAGCTTCGGATCCGAGGGATTCGGTGTGCCTTCGGCTCCGTCCAGTCGGAGTGCACTGTTCCTTCGGATCCGATGGTCTCGGCGCCGGTTCCGATCCCTTCATCAGATCCGAGTGGGAGCCGACTCTCGGAGCCCAGAGAGAGTGGTTCCCCCTTGGCTTTCGATGTAGTGGAGAGGGCTCTGTTGAGAGCATCTGGACCCCCGGCCCTTGTCTCTGCTGCACCCTGCACTCCCCCTCTGCTGGGCCAGGCTTCCTTCACCCGGCCAAAGGGACAGCCTGCTTCGATGTCCCAAATGGTTCCATTGGAACAGGATGTTGCTGGCGAGGCCTCCTCGGACAGCCCCCCCCCCCCCCCGAGGAAGTGCCCCGAAAGCATAAGTGCAAGAGGAGGCACGTGGACTCCCCTGAGTCTTTAACTGAGGACACGGACTTGGATGAAGGGGAAGGCTCCCCAAGATCACCCCCTGAGGATGTCTCCTTTGGAGACATCATGGAGATGCTGAGGATCAGAGGTGGGTGGTCTGCCCCCAAGTCTTCCTCAGAGTCCGTGTTTCTGGAGGCATTCGAAGCAGGCCCATCTAACTCTTGGGTGTCCCCTCCGGCCGACCCCTTGGTGGGCCTTATTACCACCAGGGCGTGGAAGGATCCGGACACTGTGGAGCCAATACCAAAACGCCTGGACAGAATACTAAGTCCCCCCTCAGACCGGTCGCACTGGAGCAAGGGTCCCCCCGTAGATGCCATGTTGACGGCAGTCACGAAGAGGGAGCTAGCTCAGGAGAGCCCCTCAGTCCATCCACTGAGCAAGGAGTCCTGCTCGATGGACCGCTTAGGGAAGCGAGTTTTTAGTTCAGCGACCTTCTCTGTACGATCTCTGAACTATATGGCACATGTCATCAGGATGCAGCGGGATCTTATCAAAGAATACGCTGCCTCCCCCCTGAGTCCATGTCGGCGGAGGACAAACAATTGTACTCCACCGGAATGGCCACTCTGAGATCAATTTCAAATACCTCTATGTGGCTATTGTCCCACGCCACCGAGTGAGCCGCTAGGGCTAGCGGAGCAGGCCTAGTCATGAGATGTCAGGCCTGGCTCTGTCATTGTGACTTTGCGGAGCCCTTTAAAGCATCTTTTGCGAACACCCCTTTCGATGGTTCTGCCCTGTTTGGCAAAACGGTTCGCGAGACGGACGGGAAGACTTTGTCAGCTGTCTGAGTCCGCTTCTCTGCTCCCCAGCGGTCCTTTTCGAAGAACCAAAAGGGTCAGAAGACGATGCGGTTCCGGAAATCGCAACATTCCCAACCCGCTCCGGACAACCAGTCCTTCCGTGGCAGAGGAGGACAGGGAGGACGCTGTCCCAGGGGCAGAGGGGCTCCGAGAAACTTTGGGTCCAGAGAACCCTTCTCTGAACGGCCCACGCAGCAGCCCTGAAGGGTTGCCCGACTGCTCCACTCTGGAGGCAGTCGGGGGGGGGGGCACTTCTCGGAGCACCTAGCAGCATGGGAGTCCATTACGACAGACCGCTGGGTGCTTCAAATTATATCCAGAGGGTACAAAATACCATTACTTCATGTCCCCAAATTCAAGAACCTCCCCGATGTACCACCCGATCAGAGAGAGGCCGCAGCCGCAGAAATTCAGCAGCTGCTAAGAAAGAGCCATCCAGCCCGTCCCCCAAGACTAGCTTGGATTAGGGTTTTACTCCAGGTTCTTTTTGGTGCCAAAAAGACTGGGGACTTGAAACCGATTCTAGACTTTTCCCGCTTGAACCTGTCGGTAACCAAGGAAAAATTCTGAATGGTCACTCTTCAATCTATTCTCCCCCTTCTAAGGGAGAACGATTGGATGTGCTCTATAGACCTCAAGGATGCGTACTACCACATTCTAATGGACAGACAATCCAGGAGGTTCCTCCGCTTCCGGCTGGGAGCCAGTCACTACCAGTTCAGGGTCCTTCCCTTTGGCCTCACCACAGCCCCTAGGGTGTTCACCAAGGTATTAGCAGTGATTGCGGCCCACCTGAGACTCCAGGGAATACAGGTCTTTCCGTACCTGGATGACTGGCTCCTGACCGCCCCAACAAGGCATCTACTTTGCTCAGCCAGAGATTTATTTCTCCGCCTAGCCCCACAGTTAGGCATCACCATCAATGCCGACAAATCCCTTCTGGCCCCGACACAAGCCATAGAATTCAAAGGAGCCAGAGTAGACACCAGAGAGCTATGAGCCTTTCTAACGTCAGAGAGACTTCGGAATTTGCAATTCCATGTGCGGGCTATCCTCCAATTAGAGACCCCACCAGCGGAATTGGTCCTGGGGGCACTGGGCTCCATGGTGGCAGCGATAACGCTCCTTCCTTGCTCCCGTCTGAACATGCGGGTACTGCAATGGACCCTTCTAGTGCAGTGGTCCTTCCTGTCCTTTCCTCTTCACCCCATTGCTATCAGCAAGGCTTGCAGGAGGGCTCTATTATGGTGGCTCCATGCTTCGGACCTCCATACGGGCCGACCCTTCTGCACCTCTCCCCCTTTCGCCACGATGACCACGGACGCCTCCTGCCTCGGGTGGGGGGGCATTATTCAGGCAGGACGGTCCAAGGCACGTGGAATGATACAGACCTCACTGCATATCAATGTTCTGGAGATGAGAGCGGTGCTGTACGCGTTGCAAGCACTTCAGAATCTCCTCCCCATAGGAACGATTGCAATTCAGTCGGACAACATGTCGGTTGTCTGGTACATCAACAAACAGGGGGGAACCAGATCTTACCCTCTATGCCGCGAAGCCTTGAGAGTGTGGGAATGGGCGATCTCCACCAACCACTTTCTGATTGCAACGCACGTTCCGGGGCGGACTAACATCCTAGCGGACAAACTCAGTCGCACCCTTCTTACCCTTTACGAGTGGTCTCAACCCACTAGTAGCGAAGCAGATATTCGCAATATGGGGGCAACCCTGCTGGGATCTTTTTGCCTCTCCCTCAAACACCAAATGCAGCAATTTCTTCGCTCTGATTCCCCCTCCAGGGGAAACTCCAAGAGACGCTCTGGTGCATGCTTGGCCACCCGGTCTACTTTATGCCTATCCTCCTCTACCCCTGATGCTGCAACTCTTACAGAAAGCCTCGCAGTTGGGGAGCAAATTGATCCTCGTTGCCCCATTCTGGCTTCGGCAAATTTGGTTCCCTTACCTGTGGTCTCACCTAGTGAATCTTTCTTGGATTCTGGATCCCAGTCCGGATCTAATCTCCCATCAGTCGTACTTACCGACCCCAAATCTGGGCAACCTGAAGCTGACCGCTTGGTTGCTCCAGTTCCACTCCTAGTTAGGACTCCCGGTATCTCTTCACCAGTCAAAGCCATCCTTGTGGCAGCGCATAAGCCCTCCACCAGGAAAGTGTACCGCAGTAAATGGAAACGATGTAATGGGATCCTCTCTCGCCTACATTCATAACTGATGGGTTCGGAGCCGATCCGTCTGCTCCGACTCTGCCACTATACACTAGAACGAAGTCTCTCATTGGCTGGGCTACCCCTTATCCCATAATGCAGCACGCCTGCTTCCCCAGATCTCGTTTGCCGCTTTTCAAGACTGACGTGGTCTCGACTTGGCTGGAGCTAAGTGTTTTTTCTTGACCTTTTGGTCTTTTTTTGACTAGGGCTTCTCTCAGAATTTAAACAGCTGTTTTAACAGCTTTGTGAGCGTTTGTGGTCAGTTTTGTGTAAAATTAAATTTTATTCTTTTTCGCGCTACTAGTGTACTGGGCAAGGCCCGTTTAAGTTAGAGGGCCTTTGCCCTTATTGTATGTCTATCTAATTTCTTGTTGTGTGACTGAAATAGTTTTCGGGCTAAGCCCGTTTAAGTTAAAGGGCTTTGGCCCACGTATTTCCTTCTGTGCATTTGACCTGTTGTATCGGGCTAAGCCCGTTTAAGTTAGAGGGCTTTAGCCCATACATTAGTTACTGTTTTTTTTTCTGGCTATCAAGTTACCTGGTTTTTTTCTACTGTACCCAAAATATCTCAGGAGCAGAAATCGGGGTTCAAAAAGTGTGCAAAATGTAATTATAAAATGTCTATTACAGACAGCCATGCTGTCGGCGTGTACTGTTTAGGGCCTAAACATTTACAGGATACTTGCAGTGTGTGTCATGCTTTTTCCTCCAGGGTTCTCCAGGAGAGAAAAAAACAAGCTGATACTTAGGGGTCTGATTAAGCCTTCATTTGAGGAAGCTTTGGCTTCATCTCCAGCTTCTAAAAAGAAGAGATCGTCGGCTCTGACCAGTCCGTCTGGCCCGACACCCAAGAAGCATAGATCGTCGGCTCCGACCAGTCCGTCTGACCCGACAGCTAAACAGGGATCGACTTCTTCCTCTGCTCCAATGGCTTCGGAGCCGATGGCTGAAGGGTCTGCCTCGGTGCTTCTTCCCTCGGCTCCATTGGTGTCGGAGCCGCAGGTTAGTGCATCGAGAGGCCAATCACCTACTTCAGCTCCTTTGGTCTCGGAGCCGTTGGAGGTGTGCAGCTCAGACTCTTCCCCCTCGGCTCCGGAGCCTCCTTCGGCGCCGACACTGTTGCAAACGGTTCCGGTCTCGGGTCTGATGGTGCTGGAACCCTTTCGGAGCCGATCCCCTGCTTTATCGGAGCTGAGGCAGAAGTCTTCTCGGCCCCAATCTGTTTCCTCCAAATCCTCTAGGTTGTCGGATTCGGATTTGGATAGGGTTATCCAGAGGCTGTTCCAGTCCCCAGTTTTTACCAAAATGATCTCTGCTCCAGCCCACGCGGCTTCAGAGCCGATTCCACATCCCATGAATTTGATTCCTCCTCCGACCCCCTTGGAGCCGTTGGAGTCGGTGCTGGTAGAACGCAGCGGAATCGTCCAGTCGGAGCAGGGACCCCCTCGGAGTTTCTCTGCTCCGACCTTCATTCCTACCCTGTCCTCTGTGTCAGGGTTTGGTACCAGGTCTTCCTCGGTGGGGGCCGAGGGCAACACTGTGGAGCTCGCCTCTTCGATGCCCAGTCTTCCCCACGGAGCATCGGCCACAGGTATTCCCGGTACCGCCGTGGTCTCTCAGCAAGTGCCCTCTGCAGAGTCTGGAGGTCCTGCTTTTGAGGCCATGAGGAGTGCGCTGGCTATGACCTTGCCGGTTCAGCAGGTTTCTACCTCACCGTCCCAAGTTTTGGGTACTGGTGCCTCAGTAGACATTCTTTCCCACGACAGTGGGGCCCCAGGGCCTGAGGATACCCCCTTACAGGGTTCCCTTTTTCCGGGGGGTCCTTCTGAATCTGCTTCGGATGAACCCCCAAGGAAGAAACTGTGTAAGAGGAAGCACGTTGATTTCCCAAGATGAATCCGTCACTTCAGATACTGACCTCGATGATGCGGAGGGGTCCCCTAAATCGTCCTCTGATGACGTCTCCTCGGATATCCTTGAGATCTTGAGACAGAGGTGATTGGCAATCCAAAGCCCCTACCGCTGAGGAGTCAGTTTTCCTCAAGGCCTTCGGGGCCCAGCCCTCCTCCTCCTGGGTGTCTCCACCCTTCGAGTTATTAGATCTAATCTCTCTGAGGGTGTGGGAACATCCTGATACAGCAGAACCGGTGCCTGCCAGACCTAATAAGTTTCTTTCAGCCCCTCCCCAGAATGAATTCTTCACTAAGGGTGTTGCAGTTGATGCTATGGTGGTGGCATCTGCCACTCAGCAGGACGTGGCAGAGGCTTCAACGTCTATTCATCCTCCTAATAAGGATTCTAGGAGCATGGATAGGTACGGGAAGCGTACCCTTTCTTCAGCGACCTTTACCCTGCGGTCGCTGAACTATCTCTGTCATTTTATAAGGCTCCAAAGGGACCTCCTCAAGGAGTTAGAGTCCCTTGCGGGTAACCTTCCTGAGGCGTTAGCACAGACCGTAGGCGCCCAGATGAGTACCCTATCTTCTATTGTCAACTCGTCCATGAGGCTCATTTCCTATGCAGCTGAAGGGGTGAGTAGAGCAGCGGGCACAGGAGTGGCTCTTAGGAGACAAGCCTGGTTACGCTTGTGTCCACTCGCGGAGGCCTTTAAGTCTTCCTTCGCCGACGCCCCCTTTGATGGGTCTTCTTTGTTTGGACCCAAGGTGAAGGACACACTTACTCGGTGCGAGCAGGAGGGCAAGACTTTGACTGCTGTTGGGACCCGTTTTTCCGCTCCCTCTAGACCTTATCCCAAGGCCCAGAGAGGAGGGAAAATGTGGTTCAGGAAATCCCAAAAGTTCTTCTCTACTCCACCGAGTGATCCCCCCCTCCAGAGGCGGGGGGGGGGGATTCAGGAAGACGCCGCCCTAGAGGTGGCAGAGGCCCCCGTAACTCTGGAGACCGTGACTCCTTTCGTGGTTCCTCCTACTTCCCCTGAACCACCTGGTTCTGATTACGGACAGCTGTCGGGACCTCCGTTGGTGGCTATGTCGGTCCAACCTGGACCGGGGGCGTCCTTTCGACCTTCAGCCCCCTGTTGCCACAGTGACCATGGACGCCTCCCAGATAGGGTGGGGGGGGGGTCGTTATCTGGACGGGTCTGTCCAAGGCACTTGGCAGGATTGCGAAGCGCACCTTCATATCAATATCCTGGAAATGAGAGCGGTGCTTCTGGTTTTACAAGCACTTCATCATGCTCTCCCCCAAGGTACTATTGCGATTCTATCCGACAACGTCTGTAGTTTGGCACATAAACAAGCAGGGCGGAACCAGGTCCTACCCCCTTTGCAGGGAGGCCATGAGAGTATGGCGCTGGGCCATAGCCTCTCGACGTTTCTTAGTAGCCACGCACATTCCGGGAAAAGCCAGTGTGATTGCAGACAGGCTCAGCAGGACTCTCCTGTTGCCCCACGAGTGGTCCCTCAACAACAGAGTGGCTGCGCAGATCTTCGCCAAATGGGGTCTCCCTTGTTGCGACTTGTTCGCCAGCCCCAACAATGCGAAGTGCAGAGAGTTCTTCACTCTGACACCCTCTCAGGGGCAGTCTCCCAGGGACGCTCTAGCCCACAGTTGCCCCCCGGGTCTGCTTTATGCCTCCCCCCCCCCCGATTCCCCTTCTCCCGAGGGTAATTCAGAAGGCTCTTCATGTCTGGTGCCACATGATTTTGGTCGCCCCACATTGGCCCCGTCAGGTTTGGTTCCCATTCCTTCAGAAGTATGCGGTACAGGGCCCCTGGATTCTGGACCCAGTGCCGGATCTGTTGTCCAATCAGTTGGGACACACTCATCCGTCCCTCCGGTCGTTGCGACTGGCTGCTTGGTTACTCCACTTCCATCCTTGAGATCTTTCTCTTTCTTAGGAAGTGATGCACATCTTGTCCTCTTCCCACAAGCCGTCTACTGTTAAGCTGTATTCCAGCAAATGGAAAAGGTTTGTTTGTTGGGCCCAGCAGCGAGGCATTGATCCTCTTATGGCCCCAGTTCCGCAGGTCTTGGAATTTCTAGCTTCATTGTTTCATTCAGGCTCTTCAGTCTCCACACTTAAAGTTCAACTGGCGGCTATATCTAATTTTCATGTTGCTATAGAGCCTTCTTTAATGGCTAACAGACTTTGCAAGTCCTTTCTTAAGGGAGCCTGGCTTCTCAGGCCTCCTATGGCTCATCCCGTGCCCCCTTGGGACTTAAATTTGGTTCTGGCCTCTCTAACTGCCCGTCCATTTGAGCCGGCAGCCACTTGTAATATAAAATTCCTGTCGTGGAAAACTGCCTTTCTAGTGGCAATAACTTCTGCTAAGCGGGTTTTAGAGCTTCAGGCTCTCTGTTCTTCCCTTCCTTATTTGATTTTTCACAAAGACAGAGTTTCCCTTAGATTGAATCCATCCTTTTTGCCTAAGGTAGCATCCCCTTTATGCATTCAGCAATCATTGGAGCTCCCAGTTTTCTTTCCATATTTTTCTAATAGAGCAGAATATATCTTCCACCAGTTGGATGTTCACAGGCAACTGCATTTTTACTTAGATAGGACCACTCCGACACGAAAATCTGACCAACTGTTTGTGTCCTTTGCGGAGAATAGGTTAGGTCTACCAGTTGCCAAAACCACCATTGCCAAATGGATTAAGGATTGCATCTCTTTCATTTATTCCCAGTCAGGCAGAGAGTTGCCTTTCCCACTCAAAGCTCATTCTATCAGGGCTATGGCCACCTCTGTAGCTTTTCACTCCAAAGTTTCAATAGATGATATTTGTGCGGCTGCTACTTGGTCTTCTCCGCACACCTTCATTTTTCATTACAAGGTTGATGTGGCTTCTCGAGGCAGAGCTTCATTTGCTTCCGCAGTTCTCAGGAGTGTGTTCCAGTGAGCCACCCGGGGTTTTAGGTGCTAGGGGCGCTGTCCCATCAGTTATGAATGTAGGCGAGATAGGATCCCATTACATCTTTTAGTTATGTACTTACCATAACTTTGGATGTATGGGATCTATCTCGCCTACATTCATACATACCCACCCTCCTTCCCCCTACCTTTTGGATTTGGAGGAAATATTGATCTTGCTAAGCTGTCCTCTGGAAGGGCTCTGGTTGGTTATAGTTATTGGTATGTGTTCTGTACTAGTAATAGGTTTAATTATTGACGGTTTTATCTTTGATATTGACTCTACCTTAGCATTCTAGTTTATTGTCACATATGTTTTCCCACCTTGTGTTCTGCTTATCTATCTTTCATTTAATCTAACTTCAGAATATTCTATTCCACGTATTTTACTTTTATCTGACTTTTTCTCTATTTACATACATTTCGTCTGTTTTAGTTTTTCTTAAATTGCTAAATAAGTCTACACTGGTACTTTTTAATTATGTTTATTTTGGTCTTTTGTAATTGTTTTACTTCATGTATTTGGAGCTTTTCTCCTCGGGCCTCTACTGAAAACGGATATATGTCCAGTAAGACTAGCCCGGTCAACAAATGTTAAAAAATGTATGTATGAAAGCGAACAAACAAGATCTGGGGAAGCAGGCGTGGTGCATTATGGGATGAGGGGTAGCCCAGCCAATGAGAGACTTCGTTCTAGTGTATAGTGGCCGAGTCTGAGCCGACGGATCGGCTCCGAACCCATCAGTTATGAATGTAGGCGAGATGGATCCCATACATCCAAAGTTATGGTAAGTACATAACTAAAAGTTTCTCCATCTGGGCGGAGCATCATAATCTAGATCCCTTTACGGCTCCTCTTCCATCCATATTAGACTTCCTAACCGAACTTTTTCAGGAAGGCGTTAGTTGCTCAACTGTCAAAGTGCAATTGGCGGCCATATCACATTACCATGTGGGACATGATACAGGGCCTTTGATGTTGGCCAAGTTGTGTAAAACCTTTCTCAAGGGCACCTTTTTGCTTAGACCCCCTATAAAAGAAGCCGTACCACCGTGGGATCTTTCACTAGTTCTTCAAGCCTTGACTGCTCCACCTTTTGAACCCGCTGCTTCAGTAGATCTCAAATGTTTGTCCTGGAAAACAGCATTCCTTGTAGCCATCACTTCTGCAAAAAGAGTTTCGGAGCTTCAAGCTCTTTCTGTGAAGCCTCCTTATTTGATCTTTCACCCGGACAGAGTGTACCTCAGGATCAATCCCTCTTTTCTTCCCAAAATAGCATCAGAAACCAATATAAATCAATCCATAAATTTACCGGTTTTCTTCCCTAAATATCAGAATAAAGGAGAGTACAAGCTGCACTCATTAGATGTTCATAGGCAGCTACGCTTTTATACTTCTAGAACAGCTGGTCATAGACAATCCAACCAGCTGTTCGTTTCCTTTGCCAAATTTAATTTGGGGAAAGCAATATTAAAAGTATCTCTATCACGCTGGATTTCTCGATGTATCCTATTAGCTTACCAAGCCTCTGGGAGACCCACACCTGAAGGAGTTCGCGCACATTCCACTCGTTCCATCTCTACTTCTGCGGCCTTCAAGTCTAGAGTTCCATTGGATGATATTTGTTCGGCAGCCACTTGGGCCTCATCTCATACCTTTATTAACCACTACAAACTGGACGTGATTTCTAGAGAGAGAGCATCCTTTGGCTCTGTGGTGCTTCGCAATATCCTTCCATGATGGCCACCCAAGGTTCAGGTAGCTGGGGACTCTGTCCCACAGGTTGCTGACAAATGATCTCCCTACTTCAGATTTAAGAAGTTATGTACTCCCCATAATGGTCCATCTGAGTAGGTAGCTTCATTTGTCTGCAACCATCCCCCCCTCCTTCCCCCTGGCCTTCTTCGGATCTATGTTAGTTGGATACCCGTTTTGGGTATATTTTGAGGGGCAAACTCGATCTGAGGTCATGGAGGGTTGGCAGGGGATTATGGGTGAGGGGAGGAGCTAGGAGCTCGGATCCATTAGCTTGAAACAAGTTGCCGGCTCAGATCCGATATCGGATCCAAGACCCACAGGTTGCAGACAAATGAAGCTACCTACTCGGATGGAACGTTATGGTGAGTAAATAACTTCTTATTCTCCCTTTTGAAAATGGACAAAGGTATTTTACCAAGTATACCAAGGCTATTTTACAAGGTTATAATGTCTTCTACACGTTTAAACCAGCTACTTCACAGGCATGGATTAAAGGTGGAGGTGTCTGTATTTACATCAAAATATACTTAAAGGCTGGTCAAACAGGACAATGCACTTGAGCTGCTCCATGTTCAGATCACCATAGGCAAAATTCAGTACCACTTCCTTGGAATGTATAGGTTCCCCCTGTATTAGCCAGGAAACCCATACTATGTATTTAAACATGTTAGAAACACTAACCATCCAACCCAATGCTGTTTTCCTGGGCGATTTTTAATTGCCAAACTATTAACTGGGAATCCTGTATGACACCAGATGTACAGGCACAGAGATTCCTGGAGTTTGCAAACACACTCCCTGGACAAGATGGTCCATACACCAACCAGGGGTTCAACCATACTGGATCTGTCCTTACTAATGTGGGACATTCTGCACACTCCCTACTATAATGTCTTTCCTGGTAAGGACAACCAACAAAATGGTCTCCTTTTGAAGAAAAAATAAAACCTGGACCCCCAGCTAAACCTGGAATATTCATGAACTACTCTAAGGCTAACCTCCTGCTATGAAGTGATAACCTGGCAAAATATTTCAAGCCCCCATAAACCTTGCAAACACTACTGCTTATGCAGCACTGTTCACAGAAACCTTGTACAAGCATGTTAAAAGCTGCATAAAGGTAGTTGTGCCCACTAGAAAGAAGTACAGAACTAACAAAAAAAAAAAAACACCATGGTGGAATCGCAAAAGCAATAGGCTGTATAACAGAAGGAAGAAAATCATGGCAAAAATTCGGAGGTGCAGCACCTAGCAAGATAAAAGCATTCTCTTCAAACTAAACAAACAACTCTAAGGACAAATAGTCTACCAAAGTAAAATTTGAGGTAAGTTTGGCCTCCCAGGCTAGGACAACACAAATCATTCTTTGGCTGTCTGACCTCAAAGGCAATGCATAGTTGTGAGCAGAGTTCATTGAAAATGGAACCACCTGTATTGAGCCAGAAGATATTGCAAAGCCTGACAAATTCAGCTCCAACTGTACCCCTCTTTCTCCCTCAATCTTCCCCTCAGGAAGTACCATCAAATATAACTCCCCCTACTATCACTAGAAAACAGGTCCTTAATGCTCTCTCCAAGACCAAAAACACTGCATAAGTGGGCCCAGACTGTATCAGAGGAGGTCTTCTAAATAGCATGAAACATGACCTATCAGGGCCTCTGGAATTACTGTTTAACTGTATCCTCCAAACAGGCTTTGTGCCTCATGAATGGAGAACAGCAACAGTCATCCCTCTGTACAAAGGTGGGCCAACTACAGACCCATAATTCTTTCCATGGCTATGCATACAAGACTAGTGAGACTTATGGAAGTGATCCATAGAGATATAGTAAACCTCCATACACTGTACTCGACCCAGTTTGGTTTTGTCAAGGACAGCTGATTCCTACTCAACCTGGTGGACTTCTTTGAGAAGGTAACCAAAGAATTACCTGGCCAAGGCATTTGATACAATACCCTAGTCAGTCATGATTGACAAACTCAAGAGGTTAGGTACAAACTCGTACGCCACCTGGTGGATAGCCAACTGGCTCAAAGATAGCACCTAGGAAGTTAGAATGGGGGAATCCACCTCTACAAAGAGGCCAGTCACAAATGGAATCCATCAGGGATTGCTCCTTTTTGGCATTTACTTTTCTGAAATTGAGCCCAATGTCACTGGTCTCTGGCTGAATAAATCTGGAGATAATTGCAAATTAGGAACTGTCCTAGACAGACTGGTGTCAGAGCCATGGACTAAAACTGAATTCCAAGAAATGCATAATAGTATCCTTTGGAAAGTCATCTACACCTGGTAACTATCATATTGACAACACACCCCTTAGAGTTGAGCCAGTAGTCATGGACTTGGGACGCACGTGGATAGTCATCTAGCCTTTGACCATCATGTGTCTACAATAGTGAGGAAGTCATTGTGTTGTGCAACTTATAAACAAAGGTATGGCATCCAAGTCCAAGGAAGTCATTGTTCCACTGTATTTGGCATTCATTAGATCTATCATTGAGTGTACAGTGCCCCCTTTATGTACCTAACCAGGCATATTCAACAGTTGGAACCTCCACAGAGGTTCCTCACTAAAAGAATACAGGTCATAGGTAAAATGTCCTATGCAGACCACCTCATGGCCATATCCCTGTATTCTGTCGTCTTCAGGCTTTTGAGGGAGATCTATGCCTGACATACAGAACATTGTCAGACCACACTCTGGATCTTCTGCATATCCACAAAACAAACCCCACCAGAACTGCCCGTTCTAAAGATTTGCACCTTGCCTGTGAAATAAATACGACCTGCTGGAGAGACGTGTATGTATCCCAGAGACTACCCCGTCTAGGGAACAGGCTCCCTATCCATGTGAAGCAGAGTTCTCCCTATCCGAATTAAAGTTTGGACAATTGGACAGGGAACAGGAAATTTATCCCTGGTTTGGCAGTTATGTCGCTAATGGACGTAGGCATCCTGTAAATGGTTAATCTCCCAGGCCCCTGCTTGTAAATGTTTCATGTCCCAAACCCCTACTTACACTTATCAATGGTATAAGAACTTGTCCGAGATTTGGGATGCATGGCTAAGCTTAAAAAGGCCATTGTGGTCGTTCGGTTCAATGTTTTCTAGGCTATGAAACTATGAATGGCTCCGTTTGACTGCACTTCCCTATTTGGCCCAAGAGTCCAGGTGCGAGAAAGATGGGAAGACCATTTCTGCCATGGGTGTTCATTTTTCCACTTCTCAGAGGTCATATTCAAAAAATCAGAGGAGCAGTTGAAAGATGTGGTCTAGAAAACCACAAGGGTCTTTTTCTTAAGCACATGGTGAAAGTTCTCCCAGGGGCAGAGATGGGAATAGTGATGGAAGATGCCACCCCCACCGCAGAGGGGCTCCGCATCATCAAGGGTCCAAAGATGCGTTATTTGAGAAACCTTTCTAGTGCTCCTGAATGGAGGCCCGGTTGCTCTTCTGTGGAGGTAGTCGGGGGTCGTCTATCCCTGCAGCAAAGAGCCTGGCTGAACATAACCAACAAGAAATGGGTGCAGAGGATACTATATACCCTTTTCCCATCCACCGCCCCAAAACAGAAAACTTCCCAATCAAAGGGAGCAAGCAGCTATTCAGATACAAAAGTTGCTAGACAAGAGTCATCCAAGAGGTCCACCAGACAAGAGAGGATCCAGTACTTGAGGTTCTTTTCTGTACCAAAAAGGACAGGGGACTGCTGACATGTTTTTGGATCTCAGCAGATTGAACAAATCAGTTCACCAAAGCAAGTTCCAGATGGTCACAGTTCAGTCTGTTTTTCCATTCTTGGAAAAAGATGATTGGATGTGCTGGATAGACATTCAGGATGTCTACTACCATATAAAGATGGACAGGCGATCCAGAAGCCATTTAGTCTTCCAGCTGGGAGCCAGTCACTATCAGTTCAGAGTGCTGCTGTTTGGTCTCACTACAGCCCCCAGAGTGCTCACCGAATGTATGGCAGTAGTAGCAGCTCATTTCAGACAATAGGGATTCTGGATGTTTCCATAGTTGGACAACTGGCTCATAACTGTCCCACCCAACCAGGCGTCTATGTCTAGAAGTGAAAGACATGATTCTTCAAACTTTTTTCTTATCTGGTGTTACAATAAGTTATGAAAAGTTGCACCTAGACTTCTCTCAAGAATTAGACTTCAGAGGAGGAAACTTGTATGCGGCTGAGATGGTGGCACATCTCCTGTTGTCAAGAGTAGTGTCCATGAGAGAGTCAAAAAGTTGCTACACAATTTGAGTATCTGTTCGAACAGTACTTCTGGTCTTAGGTGTTATGGCAGCAGCAATAATACTAGTTTCACTTGTGAGATTCCACATGAGAATCTTTTATAATGGCTTCTCACAGTCCAATGGTCAATCCTTCACCAGTCCATGTCAGCCCTGATAAGAATGAAAACTTGCAAGAAGGATCTTTCATGGTGTATTCAATCAGATCATCTTATACAAGGTCGGACATTTGTTCCCCCTCTTCCCAGGGCCACAGTGAACATGGACGCTTCCCAGATAGGGTGTGGAGGGCATTATCTGGGGAAAAACCGTCCAAGGCACATGCTCTACACAAGAGGCCAAGTCGCACACAAATGTCCTAGAGATGAGCAGTGCTTACTAGCATTGCAAGCCTTTCAGAATGCTCTCCATTTGGGGACAGTTGAGATTCAGTTGGACGACATGTTGGTAGTCTGGTACATCAACAAGCAAGGGGGAAACCAGGTCATACCCCTTATGTTGAGAAATGTTCAGAGTGCGGCAGTGGGCAATCTCATCCAACTGCTTTCTGCTAGCAGTGCACATTCTGGGGAAGTCCAACGTGATGAGACAAGTTGAGCAGATCCATTATTATGCCTCGTGAGTGCTCCCCCAATCAGGAAGTGGTGGAAAATATATTCCGCAAGTGGGCCAGCTTTGCTGTGATCTTTTTGCATCCCCTCTGAGCAACAAATGCAGCAGCTACTTTGCCCTGCCCCCCCCCCCCCCTTTCAAGAGGAGAGTTCCTGAGGCATTGTCTCGCTCAGAATTGGCCTCCTGGTCTGCTATATACCTTTCCACCAACTCCCGTGATCCCAAAATTTCTTCAGAAAACAAGCAGGTTGAAGAGAAGCAATTCTTGTTGCCCCATATTAGCCTGGTCAGATCTGGTTTTCCTTTCTTTTGGCCTCTCCTATGGCAGAGACGTTGGATTCTGGATCCAATTCCATATATCCTGTTGCACCCATCAGGAATGGCTCCTCCAAACATTCAAAGTTTTTCAAGCTGACTGCTTGGTATCTCCAGTTCCCTTGACAGCCAGACAACCTATGCTCTCTTTCCCAGTTCATCATATTTTATTATCCTCACATAAACCATCTACATGAAAGTTGTACAGGAAGTTCATACATTGGTCTCAACAAAACTATGTAGACACTTTTTCAGTTCCTAGTCACACTATTCTAGACATTTTAATACAGCTTTTAATGAGGGGGCATCTTATTCTACAATAAAAGTGCAGCTAGCTGGGATTTCTCATTTTCACATTGGAATTGACTGTTCCTTCTTTGCTTCACATAAGATATGCAGAGCATTCTTGAAAGGAGCTGTCTTACTGGATCCCCCTTATTTATCATTTGTTTACTGGGAAAGTCCGACCTGGTGTGCAGCAATTTTCAGTGGAGGTCAGAGGAGAAATGCTCCAGATGCATGACCGGAGCACCCAGAGGAAATCCACACAAATGCAAGGAGGATATGTAGACTCCGCACAGAAGGCACCCCAGCTGAGAATTGAACTGGAGAACCTCTTGCCGTGAGGTGACAGTGCTAACTGCTGTACCACTGCACCATCCAAAAAGATCCTTCTCCAACTTGGACTTAAATTTGGTATTACAGAAAATTATACAGCCTATTTTTGAGTCAGCAGTTACCTGCCAACTTAAATTTCTCTCTTGGAAAGCCATTTTCTTGGTAGCCATCATGTTTTCAAGAAGAATTTCCGAGATCCAGATCTTGTCATCCCAACCACTATACTTAGTCTTCCACAAAGACAGGGTCACATTACATACTAATCCCTCATTTTTGCCGAAGATAGTTTCAGAGAGTGCTATCAACTAATACATTGGTCTACCAGTTTTCTTTTCGGACTTCACCAATAAAGGTGAATACTTGCTGTATTTGTTAGATGTTCATAAACAACTATGTTGTTTCCTTGTGCCTTTTGTTCTATGAAGGTAACAGTCAGTTGTTTATCTCTTTCTCAGAATATTGAATCTTCCAGTGTCCAAGATGACCCTAGCTAAATGTGTTACAGACTAAAGGTTTGTTTCTTCAGGATGCTGTCTCTACAGACTTCTTTTTTCTTTTCCTCAAGTGTTTTTGGTATACCTAGATTTCCTATTCACATTTTCTTCAGGAAGGTTTTACATTCTTTCTTCCCCTCATTATCCATTCTCCTTTTGGCCTTTTTATGGCCCCAAGGGTCTTTACCAAATGTTTAGTCCTAATGGTAACCTTCTGCAGACTTCATGGGATTCCTATTTTATCCTGTTTGGATGACCTTTTGATTCAGGGTCCTTTTCCAGCAGCTCCTGCTTCAGGCTCTTCATTGTGGGTCTTCTCGGTGTGGGCCTCACCCTAAAACTCGGGTTGTGGTGACCCCCCCCCCCCTCCATGATCAGGTCCTTCTGGGTTGCAGGATTCAGACCATACCTAATGCTGGATTGCCTCATGCCTCCCAAGGATCAGTGTTTGACCATTTATTTTCAGTATCTTCTCCCTCTTCCAGTCCTTCCTGACAGGAATTTCTGCAAGCAGCGGGGTTTATGGCATCTGCTATTCACATGGTTCCCTTGGTCAAGTTCCATATTAGAGAATTTCAGTGATATCTCAAGACTTCAATTTTCCTATGTCCCTCTTGTCTTGTCTCAAGCTTGAGCTCCACTGGTGGATTTGTCAGATTTCCTGACTCCATGCCTGTTTTTTCATGTTCTTCTTCCCACTCAGGAGCTGCACACAAATGCTTCCTACCAAGGTTGGGGAGCTTCTTCCAACAACCTCAAGGTCCTAGGTCTCTGCTCCTGTCAACAACTAACCGAGCATATCGACATCAAGGAGGACGAGAGCCCTGATTCTGGCCCTTCATGCTTTTCACTCCCATTTGATTTCAGGTCCTCTCTGCATGTTCAGACAATATGACTTATGTGGTGCATGAACAAGAAAGGGGGAATAAAGTTTTACCTCCTCTGCAGGCTGGCTCTTCAGGTTTGGGATTCTGGGGTCAGCCGTCACTTATTCTTCAGGGGGGTTTAAATCCCCTCAGAACACAGTCTTGTGGCAGACACTTTGAGCAGGTCCAGGGCAGAACTTCACAAGTGGATGCTTCACAGGGAACCTTTCTTGGACATTGTACCTCAGTGGGGTATTTCTCAAGCAGGTCTTTTTGCCTCTCCTTTGAACAGACAAGTTCATCAGTTTTGTTCCAGAGTGCCAAGTTCTCTGGATTGGAAAGTAAGTGTTTCTTTTTCCTGGAAGGGGGCATTTCTGTATGCATATCTTGTCTTTCCCCCTGCTACCAAAAGTCCTGCACAAAATCATGCGGGATTGACCCAAAACCTTGTTAGTGACTGTCTTTTGGCCCAGAACAGTATTGGTTCCCCCTTTCAGTTTCATCTGGCCAGGGGTAATCATCGCAGGTTCCCTTACAGGGTGGAGCTCTCTTCTACCCTCCCATTCCATATCTTCAGTTGACTGTTTGGGTAATAGGGTTTTGATTCCTTTTTGTTGTCAGTTTTCTGGGTATGTGTTTGGGGGATTGGAGGAGACCAGAAAACCCACCACTAGTAAATCCTGTGTGGCTGGAAGAGAATTTCGTTTGGAGTCTCAAGCGTGATCTGGACCCTTTTCTGTGGGTATTTCTACAGTCCTTTCCTATTTGTGCGAGTTGATCACTTTTGGTCTGGCATATTCATCTGTTAAAGCTTGTCAGACATTTCTACTTGTATGTTTTTGAATGCACCAACTTGCTTCATTTTGTAGTAAATGTTTGTGAAAGGCATCCTTCATATTAGGCCCCCAGGAAAAATTTTCTTCCTCCTTGGAACCTTAATTTTTGTTCTTGAGAAATTAACTCCATTCCCCTTTGAACCTGCAATTTCCTCCTCTTTTTACTGGACTCTACTTGGAAAATGGTACTGTTAGTTGCTTACTTTTATTTATTTATTTTAAACAAAAAGACAGGTTCTGTCTTTGTACTAATCCTTCCTTTATGCCCAAGAGAGTTAACTATTTTTTTTTTTTCTTGAGTCGACTAATTCATTTGGCTTGCATTTTTTTTTCTTTTACTCCACAAAGTACTGGTGAGAGGATTCTCCACACTTTGGATTTACATAGACCGCTAATGTATTACCTAGATGAGACTAAAGAGGTCAGGAAATTAGAGCACCTTTTTCTTTTCATCCCAGAAAATTGTGTGGCTGTTTTCAAGCAAAACACCTCCTGCTGGATCACTAAGGCCATTTCCTTTGTTCTTTTCATAGAAAATGGCTTTCCTCTTCTGTTTGTGCTCTTTCTACCAGGACAGTTGCCTCTTTAGGTGCTTTTTGTTTAAGGATCTGGATACCAGATCAGTTTTAGAAGTTGCTGTTTAGTCTTCTGTACACACTTTACTAAACATTACAAGTTGGATGGGATTTCTAGGGCCAAGGCAGGTTTTGCCAGGGGCAGGGCCATCCTTCGTGGGTTCTTGGAGGGCTCCTCTGTGCCTTCCTCCTTCCAACCTTTCTAGTAGCTTTTGTACTGTCTCAAATGTGAATAATACTGCAACAGTGATAAGGAAGGACGTAGTACAGTTGTGTAAGAATGTTCTACTTTTCACTGTTGCAGTATTCTATCCCACCCTCCTCCTCCCTGTTCTTGGTTGTCTACCTTTTGGCCAAGGACATCCTTTTTACTCTCTTCCTTAGTTCCTTTCTTCCCTTCCTAGATGTACATGCTTTTATTTCTCCTCTTGAGTTGCTGTTTTTTCCCCTGGGGCAGTTCAGGTCTAAGAATTAGATTATCGTGTCACCTATGTAACTTAGGTTCATAGGTAGGTACTAGGCTATCGGCCCTAGGGCCTATACAAGCCTAGCCAAAAAATTTACCGTGCCTTTTGCCACCCAAGAAAATTATTTTCCTGTACCCCTGTCGAGCAGAGCCACAGAAGTGATCCCCGGGGTGAATTTCCCATTTCCCATCCAATCATCAAGATTTTTCTTGGAGTGCTAATGAGGAGCTCTGTTTGACATGGTCTGTTCCAGAGTATGGGAAGTCTCTGGGACAGGAATCTATCCCTCCAGCATGTTCTGTTTATTGTGGTGACAAGGTTTAGGTCCCTAGAGTGTGTAGCTCTGAGGGATTGGGATTTCTTTAAGTGGAGCATGTCCAACGGCTCTGGGTTTGATATAGCTTTGTATGTTAGGCAGATATCGCCCCTGAGTGGTCGTTATGCGATGGAGTAAAGGTATAGTTTTTTGAGACTGTCTGCACAGGGCATCTGTTTGAGGCCAGTAATCCTCTTTGTGATGTATTTCTGTGGTCTTTCCAGTTGTTGTAGATGTCTTGTGAGGTACATACCAAAAGGGGCATTGTACTCCTATAATGGGTCTAATGAGTGATGAGTAGAGGGGAACAATGACCTCTTTTTTTTCTGGATGAGAATCCTTTTGTGATGAGATGAGCCACGTAGAAGGATTTCCTGACTACTGTGGCGATGTGATTATCAAAGGAGAGACTACTTAATGCCGAAAATGTGATGAGACCTTGGGACACAGGTGGACAGTAGACTACCAGCTATGTGGTAGTTCATGGGTACAGAGTTTTTACCAAAGGGGATGACAATACACTTTTTGGCATTGAGCTTCAGGCCATGGCTTTGACACCAGGTATCTGTCTTGGTGAGGCTCTTTTGTAGTTTGTCCACATCGTTAGGAGTTTCGATTATGGCTCGTAGTTTGCAGTCATCTGCAAACTTTGTTAGCCAAAGACCTTCTAGGTTGGCCTGCACTTCAGAGAAGTTATTACCAAACAGGAGAGGACCCAGGCCTGAACCCTGTGGTACTCCACTTGTCACTGGTCTGATGTCTGATTTGGAATCCGCTACTTTCACAGTGTGGGTTCTGTCCGTGAGTCAGTTGGCAACCCATCTTGTGACATAGGGATTTATACCTAGTTTAGTGAGCTTATCTGTAATTCCAGAGTAGGGGGATGGTGTCAAAAGCCTTGGTGAGATCTAGATCAGCTGTGTGAACCATTTTACCCTCATCTATGGCTTTGGTGACTGTTTCAAAGAAGTCAATCAGGTTTAGGAGACATGATCTGCCTTTTACAAATCCAAAGTGGGTAGGGTCCAGAGTTTGGAGATTACCAATGTCTTTGTTTGAGTTCCACAATGATACGTTTCATAGCCTTGCAGACCAGGCTCGTCAGGCTAATGGGGCGGTAGTTCCCGGGGTCTGTCTTGGCTCCCCCTTTGTGGAGTGGAATAACTGTCATGGTGCGCCATTCAGTGGGTACAAAGCCTGAGGTGAGGCTATGATTGAACATGCTACTTGGGTAGGGTGCCAGTTCATTATGTAGTTCGTGTAGAACGCAGCCTGGGATATTGTCAGGTCCCATGGATGCTGTGTTCTTGGCTTTGGAGAGTTTTTTTTAACCTGTGCAGCTGTGATTATAGGAACTTTGTGTTCTTCTGGCATAGAGATGGGCCCTCTAGGGGGTGAGTGGGGGGTAAAGTTAGAACAACACCTATCTGCTAGGATGTTGGCAATATCAGTTGGTTCTGTATATTTAGTGCCATTGTGCTGTAACTCAGAGCAGATCTGAGTGTTCCCGTTTAGATACTTGACATAGCTATAGAATGCTTTGTGGTTGTCTTAGTCAGTGGCAATTTTTGTTTTCGTAACTAGATTTGGAGGATTTTGAGGGATCTCAGCTTCTTACTGAGGTTGACCAAGGGAGTTCCTCCAGTCATGGGATTTTACTCTTTTTTTTTTTTTGCAACAGTTTCTTTCTTCTGTTGTAGTTTGTTTATGGCAGAGGACCACCAGATTGGCTTCCTTTTTTTGGAGGATAACATCTTAGTTCCATTAGGGATAGCATGATCCATGCACTCGTGTAAGTGCTTATAAAGTACATTTGTGTAGGATTCGGCAGTCATACCTCTATTGTCCGTCTGCATGGCTGTCATGAAATTTGCCACTTCTGTCTTAAGAAGTGTGAAGTTGGCTTTGGAGAAGTTTTTCTACGATGGTTTCCCTAATTGGGGGTGGGATGTGGATGTCTAGGCTGATTTAGCTTGTGGTCGGATCTGACCAACAAGGAATTGACCTCTGGTGTGGAACACCGCTTTCCCATGTTGGTAATGACCAGGTCTAGGATATTGCTGCCCCTGGTGGGGGTGTGAATAAGTTGATCCAAGGCACTGGAATTTATGAATTCTAGAAAACGTTGAGCAAAAGAGTTGGTACACGAGTAGTTTTCCCAGTTAATGGTGGGGTAGTTGAAATTGCCCATTATTAGGGTGTTGGGTTGTACCCTAATACTTCCCATTGTATCAAGAAATGGAGTATGAATCCTGGGGCATGGTGTGGGGTCTGTAGCAAGCTACAATTTGGATTGCGGTCTTGCCCAGAGTTAGTTGCACATGGATAATCTCGGATGCATTATGCTGTGCAACTAGCCTGGAGGTGTGGATATCCTTAATGAATATGGACACTCCTCTGCCTTTAGTGCTTCTTTCTGGGTTAGGTGGCCAAAAGGTGTGGCATGAATTGAAGCCTGGTAATGCAGGGATGCTCTCTGGAGCTTTGAACCAGGTCTCTGTCACTGCACAAATGTCAATGCTCCCCATTTTAAGGAGTGCCTCGAGTGAGTGCATTTTGAGGTTTAGACTTCTAGCATTGAGTAGCATTACCCTCGGATTTTGCTTGCTTGTACCTGTTATGGTGGTGAATTTGCCATTTGAACCTTGCCTAAAAAAGGCACTGTAGGGGTGGCAAGAGCCTTAGCCAGTATCCGGAATCCTAAGGGCGACAGGTGCAGGCTATCTCTGGCAAAGCATCGTGGACTGTCGATCATGTCGTCCTAGGCAGACAAATACTGAATCCCCTTAGAATGACACCAGAAGCTTAGCCAATTGTTGAAGTCAATCATTTTGTCCTTGTACTGTGGTGTCCTGGGTGATGGCAGGATGCTACTCAGCGTTGGGGTCATACCTGCCTGGGATACAAGATCGGAGAGCTCCTCCATGTCTCTTTTCATGTAGTCCAGGGAGGTACGTCTCGGGTCATTCACACCAACATGGACAATGACAGTGTCATATTTGTACTTATTGTGGAGTGACCTGAGTGCATGCATTATGTGGCGGATCCTGGCACACGACAGTAACTTTCTCCTTGTTTAGTCTAGTGAGTGGAACATCAGTGTGCCTGACTTGTAGAGTCACCTATGACTAGAGTGTTGGATACGTTGTTATGCCTTGTGGGTTAGTTTGTGGGCTATGTGTCATTTGGGTTGTGGTTGAGGGTGGAGTTTGCTTGCGTTTATGCTTTGGATGTCCCTGATGCTTGGGCAGGTATTTGAGAGCCTCCGAGAATGAAGGTGTGTATTTTGGTGGTGTAGGTTTTGAGGGATTATGTGGGGAGTGTGGTGTGGTGCAAGTGTTTACCTTCTCCTCTTGACTGTCTAGTCCAGTCTTGGGTGAAGAGAGCTTTGTTTCCAGTTTGGCTGTATAAGTGCATCTCTCACGGGTTGTAATGTTTGGTGGTAGGAGGAGAGGGTTGTCTGTGTGTATATGAGGCAATTGCTGCATTGACCCAAGATGCCCAGATTCATCCGGTAGACGGGAGAAATCACTGGGAGCTGACCCTTAGACATGCCTGGATAAGTGCTTGCTTATTAAGTACTAAAAACTGCTTTCCACTAGACAAGTGAGGAAAGTTGAGTGCTGTGTTGGATGTAGGAGATGTCTGTGCGGTGCATGTAAGGTATAAAGGCTTTGGTATTCTATCTGTTTTGTTATCCCATATGTAAAGAACTGCAACAAGAAAAATAGGACATCTACTGTTGTGGTAAATTCTTACACACCTGTATTTTAACTTTCCCAGCATGTTTTCCTTTCAGTGCTGTTTGCTCCCTTCTTTGGCCAAGAAAGCTCTGAAGCTTTTGGCACTCTAACTGCCTTTTTATATGGAGCACTGTTCAAGCTCCTGTCAGTTAGCCTACATGGAACGTGCCTGTAAGCTTTGAAAAACTGGCCAGCTGGTCATATCCTTTGCATGATATCACCCAAATAGTGTAGGCTACAGTGACAGTAACCTATTAGAACAGTAACCTAATTGAGCATCTGTGGTTATGGTAAGTTTACGTAACACGAGTGTGCTTTACATTTGTAGTGTAAAAACATTGTTTAAATACTTTTGTCATGACTTGCCCACAGATTCAGCAGAATCTCAGAATTTTTACTTTGTGTGTATGCATTCCAGGTGTATTAAGCACTTTGCCTAGATGGGAAGCTGAATGAAGTGGTGTGGAGGCTTGATTTCATAGTAGAATGAACATTTACATCATGGCCTAGTGAAAGTGACTTGAATAGTATGTGTGATTGTGTCGGATGGAAGCAGTCTGTATTCTGAAAAGGATCCAAAATGTCCGGGAATAAGAGTTAAAAAGTTTAGGGATGTGGAAAAAAATCATCCAGTGGAGACTAATTTTTGATGCAGGACTGATGTAAATTTGAAGCTTGCTGTAATGCTGCTAACTGGGTTTTTTTCCACCCTCCCTTGTTGAAAGAGGGTTTGCAGAAAGGAAACTGAATAGTACTTTGGAGAAAGTGAAACAGAAACTTAAGCCTTTATTCAGGCAGCTGCAGCTGAAACACATCACTGGACTTCTGTCTTTTGCAGGCTGGTATCCATTTTAGGACCTCGCCTTCACTAAAAGTTTACATTTCAAACTTGATTCTTACAGTTCTAGGGGAGGTAGTCCTCCGAGTTACTTGCAGAATACATGTCTTTGTTAATCTTTGCTTTCTTGGACAGCTTTTCCTGCTTACATCTTTTAGTTTGCTGGCTGAACTGTTTCTTGTTTTGGAGCATTATTTGGTCTGATCTGCCTAAAAGAAACTGTAAAACACTCTTCGGTCTGTCCAGGCTTGGAACAGGTATGTTAAAATCTCCTCCTTTTTTTTTTTTTTTTTTTTTTTAAGATTCATTTGGATTACTGAACTTCACTTGTTTTATATAGATCATTAGCAAATATAAAGGACAGATACAAAATAAAATAAAGTCCTTGGAAGAAGCATTTAATTGTAGACTGCCATATGAGTTTCGGCTGAGGAGACCATCCTTTAAATAGGATCAAAATGTATTCGTTGGTTAAAAGAAAATTACTATTAGTTACTGTAGTAACACATTAAAAAGTTTAAACTCTGCATGTTCATGGGTTTGTAGGTTCTTCTTAGTGATTTTTGTCCTAACAAATTCCTTACTTTTACACTACACCAGGTAGTGCATGAAGTGTCGAACAACATTTCTGCAGTATTGAGAGATGTCTGACAACTGATTTTGCTGGTGGAAAAGCTTTTTTATATCATCACTTTCCCTGCAGTCATGTCACTGAACTTAAAAGTGCACTTTTTAACCTCTGTGACATCATGGTAGTGAAAGAGTGAAGTGCAGCCATAGACTTTAATGGGATGCACTACCGCTTGTGAGCTGAGGTGCACCCATTAGTCTGACACAGTGCTCACTTTGCCTACAGTTATATCAGGAAGGACATCACTAGATATTTGAGCAGTGTTCTAGCAAGTTTCTAAAGTTTTTGTTATAATTATTATTATTAAAAAATGACCCAAACAAATACTAAACTACAGCAATGCAAATACGTCGTGGCACTTAACTCACTAGATGCTGTGATGTGCCTATGAGCATGACCAAATCAGTTTAAGCGTGCAGCCCAGAAGACCATTGAGGACTCGAGCATAGCCTATTTCTGACGTGCTCCAAAGCACTGTCCTACTTAAGTGACTTGCTGAGGGTCTTTGCACAGGTAAGTGAAGGGTGTGGGAATCTTACCCTCCACCACAGGAAGCAACTCCTCAAAATCCTGTGTTCTGCCAGACTTGTTACATGTTGTAATTAATTTCAAACCTTTTGCAGTTTCTTACGGTTGTAACTGCAGTTTGCTTTCCTATGTTGTTTACTTACCCATTTAAACATTTAAGCTATGCTAGTTCATATTATAACGTATAATTTTGTACAGTTTGCATTTTGTCGTTCCTGTTGTACCTGTAGTTTGCTTTCTGCTTGTGTTTGTAGTACAGTTGAGAGGCTAAAATCTAGTGAAAGTATTACATTTGTTAGCTGGATGGGTGAGCTGGTCTGAGAACCATATTTGGGTCACGACCTGGCAGTAAATCAACAAGTATAGTCCGTAATTTTTTGATAGCTAATTTTTTGCCAGCACTGTTTCCAGTTTGTCCTTTATTAATAAACTGGTCTGCAGGATAAGTACAGATTGAAAACAGTATTAATAACGGCACATAATTAGCAAATAACATTTTATTACAGCTGGGATATAGAGATGTCAATAATTTTATCTGTCACACTTTTACTTGTGTTGATAGAAAATGTCATACAGAAATTTATGAGAGGGGGGTATTGGTGGTAAGTCACAAAATGACTGGTATTTAGTGTGAAGGATATGCATATATACTTTTAAACAATGACCTGGTGGTACAGAATTTAATGCAGTGGGGAAGGGGGTTGTTTTTTGGAAGGTGTTTCCAGATGTTGTGCATGTTCAGTGTTGGCATTTCTACTGCTGAACCCACACATCTGCAGTGACTTAAAGATTTGGAGGTCTGCAGTACAAAAACTGATAGTTTTGGAATAGATAGGGGCATGGTTTTGGGGAAAGGGTGTATCACCCACTTAATGTTGGCATGACATGACATTTTTATAGCCAAATTCACATCTGTCACAAAGGAAAGTATTTCTCACTTGTGATTTCTCCACTAGCAAAGCTGTTGCCTTTGGTTTGCATTCATATTTCATGTTAATTAGTGGATGTGATTTTGACTTATTTTTGGATGAGGCTAATTGTAAAACCTAGGTATAAAATAAATTTTTGTTAACCTACATTATTTAGACTGCTTGATTTACCCCTATTCTGAAGTTGATATTTAGTGATGGAAACTGGAGAGTGACTTCTTTTGAGGTATGCACTTGTGGGACACCATAAATCCTTTTAGATTCTGAATCATTGAATGAACTGTTTGTTTTTATGCCGTAAAATGTGTTTGGAGTTCTCTGCACTAATCTTAAATTCAGGAAAGGTGGAGTTTTGTGAAGCTGGAAAAATTGAACTGGCTAGACTGGAGTCTTGCCAGGTTTTAGGGTAGGTGGGATCTCACTGTTATTGCGGTATGCAGCTAGAGAGTTCTGGGAATGGAGCTCTAGTCTATGCAAAATGAACACACTACACCAAGACAAACGCTAGAGTGTCAACAGAAAAAATATTTCAGATGGGCTGTCTCTAAGAAAAAGTCTGGGATTTCTTCTCTTTGGATTCTGTTGGAATTTTGTGCAGATTCTCTTGTACAGGAGAGTTGTTCATACAAAATTTAGGAAGCATCTTTTCTGTGGTATGACATTGGTAATAACTAATTTCAGAATCTCATGGTTTGTGTTGCATTTTCTCCCTCTTTCTCCTCTTGCTTTCAGGGTATTCTGAGGGTCCCCATTTCCCGGTCTTCTTTGAGGTGTGTCTATTAGTGTAAAATGCTTCTCTAACTGCACTGAGTAGTTGGAAGGCCATGTCTGTGAGTTTGGTTTCATAAATGTTTCTGTAGTCTGCCAATTTCACTTTTGCATGTTCTGAGCACCCTTGTCTTGCCTTACTGTTCTTGTTTATATGTTTTACTTTCACATAGTTTGTCCTTCCCTTTGTAATTTTGGTTTTGTTAGCAAGATACAGCAGTGTAATCTCCTTAACTGGAGGTAACTTCCCTATTCAGCAATACCCCCTGATGCCAGAAACTTTCAGTTTATCAGACTGACTTTGTTCGGCCAAGAGGTAGGTGGCTGTGCACGCGTGCATGTGTAAATGGGGTGATTCCGTAGAGTACTGTGCTCTGCTAGCTTTGCAGCTGGGTGTACTGTATCTGACTGCATAGAGGAGGGCACAGATTCCCACCATCATTCTTGTGCATTATTTTTCTTTGCTACTTGTATAGAAAAATTCATACAGGCCCCATGCAACACTTGAGTAAATGGACATACTGCTTGGCATGCAGCACTTGATCTGATGTCAGTTTTTTTCATTTTATCCTTTGTAATTGAGTTTGGTTCTGATATCGGAACAGACTTTGCTGTTACTACAACTCATGCAGGCCAAAGCATCTTGAGCTTCACCCTTACCCATAATCCTCTTCTCCCAATTGCCTCCGATCTCATTTGCCATTTTTATGGTCAGACGCATTTGGTTCAGCTCTTGAGCTTACTACATTTTTAGATAATTTCTTCTTAAAAATTCTATATCTTTTAAAACTATTTCCCTTTAGTTTTCTTTGTTGGTCCCTTCCCATACCCTTTTGTGTATTGATACTATCATTAATAGTTCCTCCTCCTCCTCTATTAAAAAAAAGTAGTAAAGCAGTGCTCTTCTTTTAAAGCGTTCTATTCTGCTTTTTTCCATACATGTCTGTGTACCTAAAACTGTCATTGTTGATGGTTCTCTTTTCTTTGCCTTTTTTTCCGATTTCCTTTCCTGTTACTAGTTTCTCTGTCAACCTTCATTATTATGTCTGATAAACGCAAAGGCCCTGCTGGTCCAAAGGTTTACCAGTAGATGCCATGGTCATAGTGGCTGCTACCAGAAATTAACATGCTGAGGATAGTTCCTCTGTCCATCCACACAACAAGGAGTCGTGGGTGATGGATAGATTTGGGAAGCATGTTTACACTTCATTGACCTTTAAAGTCTTTGAACTTCCTGGCACATTTTACCAGACTTCAGAGGTATCTGATCAAGGAGCTTTTAGATACTCTAGCAGGATTGATTTTGGAGGGAATCCAAGAGAAAGTAGTTTCCCAGTTAGCTACCCTGGAGTCTGTCAAACTTGCCCATGAGGATGATTGCTCATGCAGCCAAAGGGACCACCAGAGCGGTGGGTTCAGGCATAGCCACAAGGAGACATGCCTGGACAGTTCTGTGTGATTTTTGTACAGCCATTTAAGTCGTCATTTGTCAATGCACTGTTTGACGGATTATCTCTGTTTGGCCCAAGGTAAGAGAAACCTTTATCCAGGTGTGAAAGATGGTAAGACCCTTTCTGCTGTAGGAGTACGTCCCCCCCAAGATCCTGTTCCAGGAGTCAAAGGAGCGGTGGAAAAATGTGGTTCAGAAAAATCTCAATGGCCTCTTCCAATACACGTGTGGAGCCAGTTCTCCCCAGAGGCGGAGGGGGGAACTATAGCTGATAACGGCGCCCACAAGGTAGAAGTGGCACACACAACCAATGTTCCAGGGATTCCTTCCCAGAGAAACCTTGTCAGCGCTCCTGAACGGAAGCCCAATTGTCTTCCTTTGGAGGCAGTTGGGGGGTGCTTATCCTCTGCGCCAGGATGCCTGGCTTACAAGTATCTTCCAATTCCTGGATGCAGAGGATCATTTCCAGAGGTTATTCACTTCCTTTTTCTCTCCCTCCCCCTCGTATGCAAAAACATCCCCAGTGATCCACCCAGTCAGAGGGAACAAGTAGCAGTAGAAATTCAAAAGCTGCTAGAAAGAGTCATCCAAGAAGTCCCACCAGACCAAATAGAATCTGGAACTTGCTCGGTGATTCTTTTTAGTGCCAAAAAAGTCAGGGGACTGAAGACCTATTTTGAATTTCAGCACACTGAACAATTCAGTTTGTCAAGCCAAGTTCCGGATAGTCGCGATACAGTTCATACTTCCTTGGAAAAGGACTGCTGGATGTGCTCGATAGATCTTCAGGATGCATATTACCATATAAAAATGGACAAATGATCCAGAAGATTTCTCTGCTTCCAGCTTGGAGCCAGCCATTACCAATTCAGGGTGTTGACCTTTGGACTTGCCACAGCCCTCAGGGTGTTCAAATGCATGGCAGCAGTAGTAGCTCACTTGAGACTGCAAGGATTCCTGCTGTTTCCTTACTTGGATGAATGGCTTATCACAGCTCTGACCAGGCAGCTTTTGATAGAGGCAAGGGACTTTTTCTCCGGACCTGAGCTTATTTGGGAATAACCATAAACTAAGAAAAATCCTAGTTGACTCCAGCTCAAACTCTACAGTTCATAGGGGCTATACTAAATATGACAACAACTGCAGCTTCTCTTCCTCCAGAAAGGTTTCAGAGAATAGCGTCACAAGTTCAAAGCCTAATACACAGCAAGAAAACATTTGCTTTTCTGATCTTACAGGCAGGCTCTGGGCTGCATGGTAGTGTCTATAACTCTAGTACTCCTGGTGAGGTATCACATAAGAATTCTACAGTGGCTTCTCAGTGGTCTCTCTTCACATTGTCCCATGTCGGACCAAATTTTAACCACCAACTGCTAGGAAAAAGATCTATCTTGGTGGATACTTTCCAAAGAGATTCTTCTAGGCCACCCATTCATCCCTTCAGAACCCAAGGCCATAGTTACCATGGACGCCTCCCAGATAGGTTGGGGGGGCATTTTCTGGGCAAGACTGTCCAAGGCACTTGGTCCCCTACTGAAGCCAACTTTCATATCAGTGTTGTAGAGTGAAGAGTGATGCTTTATGCATTCCATTTTGGAAAATATAAAAATGGATCCTAGGGGTGGCGATTTCAGACGTTTATTGGCTTGTAAAGAAGTTTGGTGGCAATTAACAGATGCATGTACATTTCTGGGTCTGAATGACCGTATATCTATTAAACCACTCTTGTACGATTAATAATTGTAGCACTAGGTTGATCATGTACATGTTAGGATTTTATGCTAAGTAATTGATTTATAATTATATTTGTATTTATATTTTTTATTCATATATTTTTTCATACATTAGCATTTTAATTGCATTTAATTCATTTAATTTATTTGCAAGGATGTGAAAATAGCGATCGCTACAGAAAGTGTTTGATGTGATTTTAGACAATTTTACTCACTGCTGCCACTTTATGAGATTTGGCGCCAAAGAGTTTGTTTAAACAGTTGGAATTAGTGATGTCCTTCATGGATGCATCTGCAGTCATAACAAATGGGTTGTCCTGTCGTCAGGCAGCCCTTCGGTCAGCCGGATTCCAAAGTCTGGGTCCGCTCCGATCACCCCTCACCAGCGTCCGATCGCACTCCACCCGACGTCATCTCTGCTGGTTCGGTATAAAGGCATCAGCCGACGCCATTTTCCCCAGTCTTTCTGCCGCGGCGCTCAAGCAGAAGCTGTTCAAAGTGCGGTCGGTCAGATCCAGAGATTACTACTACCAATACTATCAAGACTTCTAAAAGTAAGTACCCCGTGGGCTGGGGACCCTTTCTGCCTCAGCCGATGTCAGAAAGTCAACAACTGTTTAACTTGTGGGAAACAAATACCTCATAAAGATTTCCACTCTTACTGTCTGCCTTGCTTAGGCCCAGATCACGACGTAGCAGCCTGTTCGGCCTGTGCTTCCTTCAACCGACGCTTAGGCGCCGGGTCGGAGTTTGCTGAACAGTTTTTCGCTCAGATTTTGCGTACATTATGCCGCCGGATCCTCCGACTACCCAAATTGTTAAAAAATACGGCGTCGCGGTTTCGCGAAACCACCAAACCTAAGTTAAGTCAGTGTCTCTGTGTCGCCGTCAAACCGAAAACTGGTCGAAAAAGAAAAGACCTGTCCGCGGTTTCTCGGCTTAAACCACGGTTAAGCGTTAAGCAAGTGTCTCTCCTGTTTCGCTTCAAACCGAAAACTGGTCAATCTTCAGCCGAATCCATGACTACTACTGAGGCTCCTGCACTTACCTTATCTGAATCAGCCTCAGAAATTTTGCCTACAACTGTGGTTCCTACTGATCTATCACACACCATCCCCTTGGATATCTCTACCCCAGCACGTGGTGCTGCTAGGCCTCCTGCAGCCATGTCTATTAAGGCCTTTGCCAGGGCTAAAGCAGCCAAATCAGCTAAATCAGGGCCTGTTAAACCACCCTCACTCAGGCCCACTTCTAGTTCACAAATGCTTACTCTGGCAGAAGATTTAATATCCTAATCATCTCACCCAAGGGGCCTCTCAGCCACCAGAAAGAGACCTAGAGCAGAGCCCCGAGCCTGTGTCCTGATGATTCTCATGGATGACTCAGACATTACAGATCAGCCAGAGGCTCCTTTTTCCAATTATGAAGATTCAGATGCTGAAGAATCCACTCATCACCACCTATACAAGGCCCCACTTGCAGACCCCGAAACTATATCCCAGGGGCCTAAGGCAGTAGCCTCTACCACAGCAAAAAACCTATTCCTCTGAAGGGAATCCAGGTCCTTAGAGATGGGGAAAAAAGTCTACACCTCTGCTACTCTCTCAGCTAGAGCTTTAAACTGTCAGTTTCACATGATCCAATACCAAGAGTTTATGCTTGATCAGTTAATTAAAAAGCTGTCCTCTGATGAATCTTTAGATAAGAAATATGTATTAGAAATTGTGAATAACATCCAGCAGGTTAGTAACCATTCTTTAAAATGTGGCTATGATGCACTGGAGGCTTTAGATCAGCCATGACTGGCACAGTGATAAGAAGGCATGCATGGTTGAAAGAACAGGTCTTGCGGATCATGTTAAAGCTAAGCTATTGGATGCTCCTATGGATAAGGCCAGTCTATTTGGGGAACCTGCCCAGCAGGTAATGAAGAAAATGGAAGAAAAGGCAAAATCTGTACAAACAGTTAAAGATTTCCTACAGGTTCAGCCCCAAGGTTTAGCAGGAACTGGCCCTGCAAAAATTGGTCCTTTCCTGACTCCACAAGACCCCAAAGGGCAGGGAACGGACGCCTAGGGGCAGAAATCAATCCAGAGGAGGTGCCTACAGAGGACTACAGTGGCAAGGCAATAACCGAGGCACAGACGCAACCACTGCCACTGCAACAGGACAATCACAGTGACTGGCCGGCTCTGACTCTACCAGGGGAGCAAATAGCAGCACCATTAGGCGGAAAGTTAGCCATTTTCAAAAAATTGGCACTATATTACAAAGACAAGTGGATTTTGCAAACCATAGACCAAGGCTACGGTAAGGTTCCACACTTTACCAGTAAAAGAGGAATGCCAAACCTGCCCCCAAATCAAAAAGAGAAGCCCCAGACAGCAGAATAATTAATATAAAGTGAGCTGTGGGAAAGGGGTACCAATAACAGAACAGGCAAAGGATTCTACTCCAGACTCTTCCTAGTACCAAGAAAAGAAAAACTGAGACCTATTCTCACCTGTCCATCTTAAACACATACATCATTGTCCCAAAATTCAAAATGCTGACCCTACAGCAACTTCCATGCTGGGCAAGGTGTGTTGGCCGGTAACTCTATATCTCAGGTACGCCTCACTGCACGATCCCTTTCGACCAAATTGCAGAAGATACCTCAGATTTCTTGCAGGATCAGAGCATTATCAATTCTCAGCATTGCCCTTTGGCTTATCTACTGCGCCCAGAGTATTCACAAAATGCCTGGCATCAGTAATCGCTCACTGCAGAGTACAGGGAATCCAAATTTATCCATACCTGGACGACTGCCTGTTACAAGACAACAAAAGCAAGCTGACAACAGATTTACAAAGGGTCATTTACTTGCTACAAGCCCTGGGGTACACAGTCAATTTTCAAAAGTCAAGACTGATACCATCCCAGACAAGAACTTTCTTGGGCTGAATTGGACACAGTAAAACAGATGGCATTCCTAACTGCAGAAAACAAAGAAACTCCCTCTTTACTTCTTGGCATTAACAAAGCAGAACAAACTAACAGCAAGAAAAGTTCTGCAGGCCTTGGGCTTCATGGCATCATGCATAATCTTGGTCCCACATGCCAGACTGCATATGAGAAAGTTACAGTGGTACCTAAAGAATTTGTGGTCTCAACACAGGCACAGCTTAGAAACAGAAATACCACTAATCCCATGCTTAAAACAGGAGTTCCTATGGTGGGCTCGGGCATGCCAGTCAAACCCAGGCTTACCCTTCCACAACTTTCGAGCAACCCAAACCATCACAACGGATGCCTCAGACCTAGGATGGGGCACACATGCTGGACAAATGCATAAGGACTGTGGACTCAGGACCAGCTGCACCAGCTGCACATAAACCAAAAAGAAATGCTGGCAGTAAAACTGTCCCCTAAAATTCAGACCATTCCTCAAAGAAGGCCATTTGATGATAAGGACAGACAACACCACAGTCATGTGGTACATCAACAAACAGGGAGGCACTCATTCTTACCCCTATGCAGAATGACTTTGGACCTTGAATCTGGCTCTCAGCTACAACATCCAGTTACAGGCAATATTTGTACCGGGAAAAGAGAACACCCTAGCAGACATTTTAAGCAGAACCACCTCGGATGCTCACGAATGGATGCTACTCCGACATCTTCAAGGCCATCACAAAGAAATGGGGAATGCCACAAATAGATCTATCTTCGCTTCCCCAAAAATCACCAGCTCAAAAATTCTGCACAAGGACATTCCACCCACTTGCATGGAAGGTGGACTCTCTGGAAATCCTTCAGCTGGAAAGGCCTGACAGCATATGCATTCACACCTCTTCCTTGATGCACAAGGTACTACTGAAAATCAAAGAGGAACGCCCCAGGATAATTCTGATAGCTCGAACTGGCCAAGACAACACTGGTACCCATTGCTGAGGAGCATGTCTCGGAAAATGTGGTCAATACCCTGATGCCTCTGATAACTCAGAACAACTGCAACATCATACATCCAAACCTAAAAACCTTGCAACTGACTGCCTGGAACATCACATAGCAGTAACTAACCCAGACCTTTCACAAAGGGTTAAAGACATTATCCTTGAAGCCCGCAGACCTTCAACAAGAAGGAACTATGCAGGAAAATGGAAAAGGTTTGTCATTTGGAGTACTGAAAGAGGAAAAGATGTGTCGAACATAGATATTGCTAACATTCTGGAGTACTTGGCAGAGCTTCTACATACAGGCCTGTCCTATTCCTCCATCAAGATACATGCATCAGCTATTTCAGCAGAATACAGCTTTGATCCTCCTGTCTTTTCACATCCTTTACTCAGGCAGTTTCTCAGAGGGATCAAGAATGTAAAACCTCCTAGGAAACCACCATTACCAGCATGGGACTTGAATTTTGTAGTAGAAAAGTTGACACTCCTCCGCTTGAACCAGCAGCAACAGCAGATCTACAACACCTGTCATGGAAAACTGCTTTCTACTGGCTATTACTTCACAAGGAGGAGTTTCGAACTACAGGCCTTAATGGCAGTGCAACCCTTCCTAATCTTCCATCAAGATAGGGTGTCCATGAGAACTAATCCTACATTTATGCCTAAGGTGGTATCCAGAGTGTCTTTAAACCAGGCAATCCACCTACCTACCTTCTTTCAATCCACAAAACAGAGGTGAAAGAATAATGCATACCTTGGATGTACACAGACAGTTACGCTTACTACCTGACAGAACCAAAACTGACCAGCTCTTTGTAGCCTATGCAACAGGAAGGGAAGGAAAAGCAATTTCCAAACAGACAATCTCCAAATGGATAGGAAATTGCATAAGATTCTGTTACTCCTACCATGGAAAACCAATTCCACAGAACATAAGACCTCATTCTGTTAAGGGCTACAGCCACTACCACAGCTTTCTTAAGAGGAGTGGCAACCAAGGACATTATTGAGGCGGCTACTTGGACCTCCGTGCATTGCCTATTTAAGCATTATTATTTACCTCTATATTCTAGATCCCGAGCAGGGGTTGCCCTGCTGTACAAGTGGATCCTCCTGACACCATAATTATTATTACTCCTCCCTAGTTTGGCTATGGTATTCTAATGCTTATGATGACTGCAGATGCATCCATGAAGGACATAGTACAGTTTTGTACCTACCATAAATGTAGATGTCCGAACTGGATAGCATCTGCAGTCAGATTACCTCCCCTCTCTTCCTCTATGTACTCCTAGGGTATTTACCTCCTAATAGCTAGCTGGGAGTCTCTTATGGTGTATTTGTTTGTATATATGTACATACATGTTTATTTTTTGTGTTTGTTTCTACTATTTTGGAAACATTGGCATTTATCCAAAATTTAGCTTTCCAAGAGGGCAATTGGCATCTGGGCAAAGAAAAAAGAGGAAAATGGGAATGGCGCCTGCTGATGCCTTTATACCCACCAGCAGAGAGATCGGGGTGGAGTGCTTACATCAGCCGGAGCCGACCCAGACTTTGGAATCTGCCGATCAAGGGCTGCCTGACGACAGGACAACCCATTTGTTATGACTGCAGATGCTATTCAGTTCGGACATCTACATTTATGGTAGGTACAAAACTGTACTTTTGAGTTGTTCTGATGAAGCTCACTTTGTGTGAGTGAAAGCGCTTAACCTACATTAATTTCTAATAAACGGTACTTGCTTTTACCTTGGGTCTGTGGATATTATCTGTTGGATATTACTGGATTCTTTATTCAACAGTTTGTGGCAGGTGCGTTTAGCAGTTAGAGGGGTTTTTGCGCCAAACTGTTGTCATTGTTGGATTCTTTCAGATCACCTTGGAGGTGTTCCAGTTATTTTTGGTCTTTATCCCTGGACCATTTTGTTAACATTTGGCAGTTGCTGCCTGTTCGTTTGTGTGGTATTGCAGAGAGAGACTGCAATTCATTTTGGCGAGTTTCGGATAGAGGACACAGGCGTTCTTTTTCCGCTTTTTTGTTTACAAACTATATACAAGTAAATGGAAGAGATTTACCATGCAAAAGGGATATATATCACCCCTTTTCTGTGTCTGTTGATAATATATTAGACTTCAGCTATCTCTTCTGTGCAGGGGGCTTCACCTTCTACCATTAGCAGCAATTTGTCATTTTCATAATGGTTTCGAAGAATGCTCCTTAGCTTCTCACAAACTTTGTAAATACTTAAGAGGGACACTTTTGTTGAAACCTCCCTTTAAGGATCCTACTCCTCCTTGGGATTTAAATGTAGTGTTACAGACCATTATTCCCCTTTCGAATCATCTGCAGATTGTCATCTAAAATTTTTATCACGGAAAACTTTTTTTTATTTCTAGTAGCTATAGCATCCGCTGGGAGAATTTCAGAAATTCAAGCTTCATCATGTATGCCACCTTATCTGATCTTTCAGAACAATAGGCTTTCCTTACGAACAACCCCCTCTTTTCTACCTAAAATAGTCTCAAAAGCTAATATCAGTCTATTGAGTTGCCAGTATTCTTGCCCAACTTCACGAATAAAGGTGAATACTGCCTTCACTTGCTAGAAGGTTGTAGACAATTATGCTTTTATCTTCACAGAACGAAAGACGCAAAAAAATGTGACCAGTTATTTGTTTCCTTTTCTAATATAAGGTTTGGCAAACCAGTCAGTAAGGTGACCTTAGCCAGATGGCTCAAGGATTTTATCTACTTAATTTACAATAAGAACAAAATTGAGTTACCTAGGCAGATTTTTAAGGCACACACTACAGAATCTGTAGCCACTTCAGCAGTTTTTCAGTCAAGAGCTTCAATGGATGATATTTGTACAGCAGAAACATGGGCTTCTCCACATACCTGTATTATTTATTATAAGTTGGATTTGTCCTCAAGGGGGTACAACATTCCTTGGTTCAATGATGCTCAGGAATATCCTTCGGTGAATCCTCCCAAGGTGCAAGGTAGCTGGGGACTCTGCCCCAATCATTGCAGATAACTTGTTTATCTGTCAATTTTCATTTTATGGTACTTATCATAATGTTCCCTATGTGTTGTCCATTTTCATTTATCCTCGACTTCCCTCCCTCCATTCCCAAGCCTTTGAAGACTTTTTGGAATGGATATCTTCATATTAATTATTTTTATTACGACATAGCAAATATGGTTTCCACTAAGGACTGTGTGTGTGTGTGTGTGTGTGTGTGTGTGTGTGTGTGTGTGTGTGTGTAAAATATATGTATACACACACACACACACACACACACACACACACACACACACACACACACACAGTGGATATAAAAGTGTACATGCCCCAGTTAAAATGCCATGTTTTTGTGATGAAAAGAGAGACCACAATAAATAATTTCAAAACTTTTCCCAGCTTCAATGTGAACTATAACATGTACACTTCAATTGAAAAACAAATATGTTAGGGAAAACATAAAAAATAAAGGTACAATAAGCTGATTGCATAACCGTGCATACCCTTAAGTTAATACTTTGAAGCACCTTTTGATTTAATTACAGCATTCAGTCTTCTTGGGTAAGAGTGTATAAGCATGGCACATCTTGACTTGGCAATATTTGCCCACTCTTCCTTGCAAAAGCGCTCCAAGTCAGACTGCAAGGGCATCTCTTGTGCACAGCCCTCTTCAGGTCACCCCCAGATTTTCTATTGGGTTTAGGTCTGGGCTCTGGCTGGGCCATTCCAAAACTTTGTTTCTTCAGAAGCCATTCTTTTGTTGATTTGGATGTATGCTTGGGATAATTGTCATGCTGAAAGGTGAAATTCCTCTTCAGCTTTCTAGCAGATGCCATGCCTGAAGGTTTTGGGCCAAAAGTGACTGGTATTTGGAACTGTTTATAATTCCATCCACCTTGACTGAAGTCACAGTTCCAGCTGAAGAAAAGCAACCCCAAAGCATGATACTGCCACCACCATGCTTCACTGTTGGGGTGGTGTTTTTTGGTAATGCAAAGTGTTTTTGCACCAAACGTATCTTTTGGAATTGTGGCCAAAAAGTTCAACCTTCGTCTCATCAGACCATAGCACATTTTCCCACATGCTTTTGGGAGACTTTATGTATTGTCTTGCAAATTTTAGTCTGACCTGGATGTTTTTCTGTGTAAGAAAAGGCTTCCATCTTACAACCCTACCTCATAGTCCAGACATATGGAGAATATGGGAGATTGTTGTCACATGTAGTACACAACCAGAAATTCTTGCAGCTCCTTCAGTGTTTCTGTAGGTCTCTTGGCAGCCTCCCTGACCAGTTTTAGTCTTGTCTTTTCATCAATTTTGGGACGTCGAGTTCTTTGCAACGTCACTGTTGTCCCATATTTTCTCCACTTTTTGATGACTGTCTTCACTGTGTTCCATGGTATATATCCAATGCTATGGAAATTTTTTTTGTACCCTTCTCCTGACTGATACATTTTAACAATGAGATCCCATTGATGGCTTTGTAAGCTCTCTGCAAACTATGGCTTTTGCTGTAGCAGACAACTGAGTAAATGTTAGGAAAATCCTACTAGGACAACTGAACTTTATTTGGGGTTAATCAGAGTCTCTTCAATTGATGGCAGGTGTGTACCCAAGAAGACTGTTAAAGCACCTTTTGCTTTAATTACAGCATTCAAAGTATTAGTTTAAGGGTGTGCACACTAGTGCAACCACCGTATTGTATGATCTGAAGTAGTTTACTTCAGTTGGTCTTCAACCTGTGGGAATACAGATTCATATCTGATCCGAGCCGGCAAATATTACTAGCATCAGGTCCAAGCTCCAGACTTCTCCCCTTACCCATAATACACCTCCACTGCCTTCCATCCCTAGATCTCATTTGCCGCGATTTGTTGCGTCTTCAGAGCTCCAGCTAGCAGTGGGTGATTTCTCTACTGTAAATTTAAAATTTTCTATTTCTTTCAGCTGATCTAGATTAGTTTAGGGTACCCCTTCTCCCCTCCCATTGCTTTGGTGGCGAGTGTAGGTTTGTTTAGAGTAGTTTCTGTGGCCTCCCCTTAGTGTTGTCTATAGATTGGTGTGGTGAGTGGGTGTGAGTCTTGCCTGTCGATGTCTCT